>NC_056743.1:144623047-144928047 GCF_019279795.1 Protopterus annectens | reverse complement strand
TATTTAGTACATTGTTCTGTTTGCAGATATCGCTTAATGTATTTAAAAAATACTGATGATTTGTCTTTAAGGATTCTTTGGTTATTATTAGGATCATTTGATGTTGTCATCTCTGCTGATGATTTGCTTGCATGGTATAACCTTACCAGAAAGTTCACTTTTAACAGTACATAATATTAGAGAGGAGTTTATGAATTTAGGACCGACCTTCAACAAATTAGTGAGATCTTTTGGCATACAAGCTATTGGGAAATACTCAATGGAAGCGTGTAAACGAATGGTAATATTCTTGAAGTGTTGTGTTATAATTTAAGATAAATGAATCCACTAGATTTAATTACAGAATAATGATGAAATTGTTGGAAATTCGGTTTACTGCAATAATGAAATAAGATTTACTGAAATAAAATGACTGTGTGGGTAACTTTTATTTAGCTGTAGCTTTATTATTCCATATGGTTTAGATGTGAGAATATACAGTTTCCTCATCAGATTTTTGCAAAAGCCATCTTAATCCAGTTATAAAAGAAAAAATACTCATCGGTTAATCTTCTTTGAAGAAATTATCTTATGTTTTTTTTCTAATTCATTATGCAGTTTGTGTATAGCATTTTAAGTGACGATTTTTTGATATGTTGAGCATTTACAGATTAGTTGCAGTTTATTCAGATAAATCAAGATTTTATTTTATATTGGAAATTTAATCTGGATGAAGTTAATCAATGTTGGATATCTCTGATCAAGTGGGATATCTGGCAAAATATAAAGTATAATGTAAGAAGAATGTCAAATGGATTGCTTTGCCAAGCACTAGTTAAGCTATGGAATCTTGTCTAGGAATATATGGACTCCTGTTGGTAATTTGCTGCTATTTAAACAAAGACTATATTTCTTTATAATTTTGGGTAACAAATGACTTATCTTCCTACACAAGCAGATGTGAAATATAAAAAACTTGTGTGCAAGGAAAAAGCTGTCTGAGGCTTGACATAACCTCATTTCATTATGCAATATCCATTAAACCATATATATGGGCACTATTAAGAGCAAAATAATCAGGGGACTTATGTCCAGTGACCTTTAAACAATGTGTATACATGTGAAACCTCATATGATTACTTTTGGTATGATGAGCCTCGTAATATGAATCACTTTGTATTTTTAATTGCATTATGTCAATGAAAACATTATTACTTCTGGTGTAAAATTCCAGGCTTTGTAATTGTTAGGAATAAAGACATGAAGGTACACGGTATTGATGTAAATTTTTTGACAAAAGCTTGAACCAGTTCTAATTTGGCCTACTTTTCTATTATTTTGTTTTATTTATTTCTTCAGCTGACAAGTCATATTCATAATGTGTATATATATATATATATATATATATATATATATATATATATATAGTTTCACTTCATAATCTCGAAATGCTGAAATCTCAAATTTCAGCATTCTAAGACCATGAAGCTGAAAATGCAGAATTCTGAAAGTGCATGAGAGCGAATTTGAATATCTCAAATCCGTGCTTATGCATTTCCAGAAAGTTATGTGAAGTGTTTGGCTGGTATGGTGTTTGGGATTGAAGGTAAGTGAGTGTATGTGTGTTTTTGTATGTTGTATGTGTGGGTAAGGTTAGGGAGGTGTAAGTGTGAGTGTTGGATTTGTTGGTGTTTGTGTATGTGTGATGTGCATTTGTGTGCGAGCGAGTGTAGAATGCCATGGTGTGATTTTTTTTTTTTTTTTCCCTGTCATGTGCAATCTCGGAGTTGGTATATATAATTATGGAAGGTGTGGGGGGTGCAGCCCCCCCACATGGGTGATGCAGGGGGGCTTGCCCCCCCTGCTTAGATGTAGTGTAGGGTTGTGTGGTTTATGTGCTGTGTGTAGAATGGTGTGTGTGTTATGTGGCGTATGGTGTATGTATGTTCATGATTGTGTGATTCGTGATTGTGGGTTTCAGGATTGCGAATGGTTCGGCTTCATAGTTTCGAAATGCTGAAATTCAAGATTTCAGCATTTCGAGATTATAAAGTGAAACCATATATATATATATATATATATATATATATATATATATATATATATATATATATATATATATATATATATAAATCTATGCAATAGAGTAATGCAGATTGTATTTATAATTTCTTAGCCAAAAAAGGTAAAAATAGCTGTGGATATAGAAATGTTTTGATTCTTGTTTTACAGTTATTTGATCATGGAAGCACGCAGTAGACTTGGCTTGTATATACAGATAAGTATTTATTATTGACTACAAGTAGTTTAAAATTCACTGAGGCAGTATTAAGAAAAAAAAACCTGGAAAATATTGCAGACCTGCAACTATTGGTAAATAACATGGAAAGCATCTTTCATAATTATGTGAGAAATCATTGCTGCACAAAACACACCACACATTATAAAAGTGGACTTTCTGACCAAGAATATGATGATCTACCTATCGATAAACTGTTTAGCAAGAGGAAGTCCATTCCCACTTACAACATAGGTATTTTTAAAGTTATTGAAAGTTATAATGGAACAGTATGTTTATCTGAAGATTTATTTTTATGATTTATCATAAGACACCATCAGTTTGTCACATAATGATAAGTAATTGTGTACATTGGAGAAGAGTCAATTAACACAGATCATTCTTAAATCACATATCAACGTCACACTATACACTGGCATTGCTGCTCTCCACTGAGGGGAGGGGGGCACAGCATTGGTAAAGCATGTTTGAACAGAGGATTAATTCTTTTAAAACATTTTCATAAGGCTAACATGAGCCATTGTTTTTATGTTGTTTCACAAACCCTTATAAGATGAGAGAGAGGGAATTCCAAGTCTTCTACCTACAAAAATATTGTGATAAACTGAATAGGAAATCTTGCTGCTATATTATTAAAACACTTGCAAGCAAAAAACATGAAGGGCTACATCTCCCATATCCTTAGTATTTCCAATATTGACTCAGAAATTGCTGTAATTTGGAGTAGAGGAAATACTACAAGGTAGTATAACTCTGTAGATACTCCATATGTTCACACTATTTTAAGGCTTATATTTCTTTAAGAAATTGGGAAAAAAATCAGACTGCATCAGATTCGTACATCATAAAATTGATTGGATTCCTCCCTCCTTGCGGATATTCTAAACTGTGTAGACCTTATTTTTACTGCAAAAGTCATTTAAAATGTTGACATCTAGGTCATATTCAGTTTAATGTGAAGGACTGCTTTCCTAAGTGAGATCATTTGGTTCTGGGACCAAGCCTTAGTCAGAATGATAGTATTATTTCTGAGCTAGTTGAACATACTTTTAGAACAGTTGTCCAATATCCTAAAATCCAGGAATTTAAGATCAAAGGAAATTGCCTTGAAAGAAATGTTTAAAATGGCACATCAAATAAAGGAACACATGGAAGAGTATTGCACTCACAAATGTGGTGGCCCATGATACAGGTGCATTGAAAAATACTGCAGCTTATTAAAAAACTTCATAACAAACTGTATAAAGGAAACCATAGTCAGAAAAGGTGGAGTGAATGAGCCAAAAATTTTCTTATTAGAGGTAGGACAGATGAACTATATACCTTGTATAAAAAAGAAAAAGGAAAAAAAAGATATTTCAAAAAAATAATAGATACAATATCTATCTATATTTAACAGCCATTTTGGTAAAAAGGTTTACGTGCATTTTTGTTCCAGATGAAAGTTCAGAAATGTTTACAAGACTGACCAAATTCTGTGTCTGGGATGACCCCGTCCCCCGTCCCCCCAAGGATGTGACCGACCAAGATAAATTCTGTACAGATGTAAAAATAATACTAATAAGTCTAAAATTAGAAGGTCACTCCAGGAGGACTTACTTTTTCAATGAGAATGCAGGTATTTTCTAAAGAACTGTTCCGAGGAAGAAGGGATTTTGGACGTGTGTGTCATGTTTAGAAGTGCTGATAGCCAAAACTAGCCATTTGTATTTTAAACCCTGCTGGGCCTTAGTCTTGTAGTTTCATTCACAAATTTGGCAACACTGTGGTCTACTGCCAGATTTGAGCCTTATTTAGTCATTTATTACGTTTTTTTTCATAAATAGTGTTACTTGTAAACTTCTGTATAGTCTGATGCTTTAAAGTGTAGTATAATTCAGTAGTGAGAGTATCGTTTTTTTCTGTTTCAGGATTTTCGCTTCGGTGTTTTTCAATTACCAATATTCCAGTGTTTAATCCTACAGTTTTATATTATGCTTGTCATTTACTTGCTTAGTATAATTCTAGTGCCATTCTGTTGCCCCTTTCTTTGTATCTGTCCTATCGTGTATTGAGACAATTAAGATAACTTTTCTGAAATTCTAACTTGCAGTTCAGAGAAGTTGCATTCCAGTGCCTTTCTGTTCCCCTGTTCTGTGTGTCCATCCCACCCCACAATGAGACATTAAGCTAACGTTTCTGAAAGAGCTCCAATATCAGCTTTATTTAATTGGATCCCTCTCTAACTAGCTGAACTTTTTTCCCAACCTTTTTCTGTTGTAACTTCTCTGTAGCCAACTTGGTGGATATGGGCATCTTGAGACAATTTAGCAGTTTTCATGTTTACGGACTGCCACTTTACCCTTAAAGATAATGCTGTACCTTTGGCCTTCCCCCTCACAATAATCTGATTTCCAAAGTCTCTCCTTCCCTGTTTCATTGCTATTGCATAAGCTATTTAAGTACTCTTTCCACCCATCCTTTTCCATAGATACATCCCAGAAAGCAACTTTTCCTTACAGAATGGTCCATATAATGGTACCCTGTTAATACAGAGGGCTGAGAGGGAACTCCATTGTAAGGTAAATACAGACACAATACCTTGTGTGCCAACAAGCACAGAACAGCTAGTTGGGTGTTAAGTACTAATACACATAGGTTTATTAATAATTCAGTATTATGTAAGCATTAAAGTTAATAGAGTTTAGTACTGCTGGGCATACTCAACCCCAATAAAGAACCCTCATTAGTCTGCATCACCAAAGCACCATTAATAGCCTTTTAACTTCACTACACCACCTACTGGTAGCTCACCAACCAGAGGGACTGGTCAGCATAGATATGCAATTTCCTAACATCTCTGTAGCCAACTTGGTGGATATGGGCACTTTAAATGATGTAGTAATTGTTCATGTTTACTAACTGCCAATTTACCCTTAAAGAAATGACAACAGTATGCAAGCAGTGTACTTACACAATGATATTGGAGGCTAAACTCTCACATACAAGAGTACTTGAGGTTATTGAACCTATGCACACAACACCCACCTCACATAGCACACAGTACACACATAGACTAATGTATGCTGATACACCTAAAAGCAGTCTTCCTAAACAACAAATATTGTTTAGACCATCTGTTGTCATAGCTATGCCACATCAAGTTCAAAGGTACTTAGAATGCCTAACACTACACATGCAGTCACACTGAATGGAGCCCCAAACACTAAGCCCCTAAGGCAAGCAAGCGCACTTCACATGACTGTTGTCAGAGGGGACTCCATTGTAAGGTATACTGATGACCTTCTAACCAGGTTGAACAAAGAGAGGATAACTGTTACTGCTTATTTGGAACCAAAGTTTGCCAAATCATGCATGCACTGAAGTCATTACACCACAGGTATAAGTATGATTTCATCATAGTCCTTGTGGGTATAAATGACGTTATCTCCCTGAACTATATGAAGATGCACATTATGGGGCCGTCAGATTTATATGAGCCTAGCATCGATCATATATTATGTAACAGTATGAGCAAAAGATAATTAATTTTACCAATTGGATGTCTTTCTGCTGACATTCTAAGGGGATCCAGTATTTCCCAGCTTGGGAAGACATGTTTAACAGACCATGCTGATTTGCCAAGGATGGTCTGCACCTGTCATTTCTAATCTTTAAATACTGGTTAAAACTTCATCCACCCCCATAATGCCTTTTTTTTAGATGATGCCAAATTGACAACCCTGCCAACTTAGCAAAATCAACTCAACTGAACCTCAAGGTCTTACTGCTCAATGAGAGGAGCCTAAAAAAAAAAACAGTCCCACCAAGCCCTGCTCACTCTCAAGAATAAAGACATCTGTGCAGTTACTAAGACATGGTTTAAAGCAGCAGGGGTACTCTGGCAGTGCAAGGTTTCAAGGGTCTTTAATAGTTTTAGACAAGTAGTTGCACATAAACAGGCTAAAGTTAAAGGTGTCTTGAGAAAAGTTAATAACAAGCGTACCTCTACAGTCATCAAACAAGATGACACACTGGAGTTCCTCACCACAGACAAAATCCTGTACTATATCCTTGCCAGCTCTATGCCACCCTACTTGTTCTAGGAAGCTCACAATGCATACTTGGACCTAGTGGTGACACCTATCATCCAACCTAACAACCTTGGTTGATATTTTAATTACTCTTCTATAGATTTAGAATTTTACACAGAATTAAATCTACAGGCACAGAGATTCCTGGTTTTCATGAGTACAAACACCCTTAAACAAAAAGTAAAAATGTCCACTAGAGGCTCCAACATACTAGACTTTGTAGTCACAAGCATGGTGGAATGTTGCATCCCCTTCAGATGTCTTGTATTCTGTACTAAGGTCCAACCATAAAGGCGATGTTCTTCATCTCACATTGCTGCAGTCCTTACACTTGGGTAGTCCGCTGTCCTCGGTCGGCCCGAATATCAAAGTATAAGGCTGACGTCGGTCAAGGCGCATTTGACTGACATCAGGACGTCAGGGTACAAATGCGCATGACCGACGTCATATCCTCAGTCTTTTTTGCCGCATGGTCCGATGCAGAAGCAGCATTGCAAGTGCCAGTTGGCGTTCTGAAATTTTTCGATTTTGGAGTTTCAGACCGAGTCAAAGTTGGCTAAGTACTCGCTGGGGAATATTTTAGTTTTTCTTGCCTCAGTGGTTTACCGGATGTCAGAAAAGTGAATAATTGTATTTCTTGTGGGAAACAGATACCGCATAGAGACTATCATACTTTGTGTATTCCTTGTTTAGGGCCTGAGCACGACGTTGTTGGTGTCGCCTTGTGCTAGATTCAATGCACTATAAAGAGAAGGTTGCATTGTGCCAGGTTAGTCTTCGGAAGCGGTGCAATTATAAAATGCCGTCGGATGCTCCGACGCCCGCTTCTTCGAAGAAGCGCAAGGACAAAGCAGTTAAGCCTAGGCTAGAAGAACCGTCCATACCGGACGCCGGTTCTTTAGAGGTGTCGGTGAAGCCGGTGGTTCCACCAGAGGTTTCTTTAGGATCCCAGGGAGAGACTTTGTTATTGCAGGATGTGGCCTCTCAGGAGGCAGGTCAGGCTGAAGGGACTTCTCAGGTTACTATACTCCCCTCCCTTCCTAGGGTGGTTAGGCCCTCTCCTTCTGTTTCCAAGGCTTCTCCCAGAGGCAGGCCAGGTTTAGCTTCAGTTGGTGTCACCCCTAGTTCTTCTGGAACTGTGCCCAGGAAGCATATGCTTAAAATGGCAGAAGATTTGATTACTTTGATTAGGGGTTCTTTGCCCCCTCCTGATAAGAGACCTAGGGTGGAGCCTGAGCTAGGGAGTTTTGAGCAGGCTTCGGATGTTTCAGAGTCTTCGGCTGAAGACTTGCAGGAGTATTCTCCTTATTCTGATTCTGATGTGGATGATTCTACTCCTTCTGCTTCTCCTCCTGAGGATTTTTCTTTTTCAGAAACTCTTCATTCCATGAGGGAGCATTTTAAGTGGGAAGGTCAGGACTTCTCTGATTCCAGGAAAAGGCTTAGGGAATTTTTGTTTTTATCCCAGCATAGGCCCTTGGCTATACCTCCTGTTTTGGATGTGGTGGAAGATGTTTTTACAGAGGCTTCTCTTAATCCTGATTCTTTGCCTCCTGCTCCTGTTAAACCGGATAGGTATTACAGGGTGCCTGAAGCTCATAAGTATCTTTTTAAGAGTCCTAGGGCAGACCCAGAAACTGTTAGTCAGGGGCCTAAAGGTGTTAAGGCTTCTGTTGTCAAGAATCCGGTTCCTACAGATAAAGAGGCCAGGGCTTTGGATAGATGGGGAAAGAAAGTTTATACTTCTTCCACTCTAGCTATGAGGGCTTTGAATTGCCAGTTTCACATGTTGAAATACCAAAACTATCTCCTTTCACAACTGAAGTCTAAGGTTGATGCTCTGGCGGAAGGTATTGATTGTAAAGGTACTACTAAAGGCCAGACAAGACAAGCCAAGGATGATTTTGATAGCTCCAGATTGGCCTCGACAGCATTGGTACCCATTACTGAGAAGCCTGGTACGGAAGCCTCCATGGCCTTTGCCTTCGATTCCACACCTGTTGTCTCAGGAGGACAGTCATTTGCTCAATGTCAAGCTTCACTCTCTGCACCTAACAGCCTGGCATATTCTGTTTTGAACCATAGTGGGCCTCCACTTCCACAGCAAGTTTTGAATGTTATTTTGGAAGCTAGAAGGCCTAGTACAAGGAAAGTGTACGCAGATAAATGGAAGAGATTTTTATTTTGGAGTGCAGCAAAGGATTTTGATGTTTCTGAGCCTAATTTAAGTGTGGCTCTTCAATATCTTACTGAGTTACTGGACAAAGGTTTGTCCTTCTCTTCTATTAAGGTTCATGCTGCAGCAATTTCGCTCACTATGATTGTGACCCACCATTGTTTTCTCATCCTTTGTTCAAGCAATTTCTTAGAGGGCAAAGAATATAAGACCCCCAAGAGCTCCTACTCCTGCTTGGGATCTCAATTTTGTGTTGGAGAAACTCACTCTACAACCTTTTGAGCCTGCAGCTACTACTGAATTAAAGTTTTATCATGGAAGACTGCTTTTTTGTTGGCTATTACCTCTGCAAGAAGGGTTTCTGAGTTGCAGGCCCTTATGGCAGTTGAGCCTTTCTTAATTTTCCATAAGGATAGGGTATCTTTATTTACTAATCCTTCCTTTATGCCTAAAGTGGTTTCTAGTGTGGCTTTAAACCAAACTATTCATTTGCCTACTTTTTATGCAAATCCCCAAAATACAGGGGAAAAGATTTTGCACACTTTAGATGTACACAGGCAGTTGCGATATTATTTGGACAGAACTAAGGGGTTCAGGCAGTCTCAGCAGTTATTTGTTTCTTTTGCTTTGAGTTCTCAGGGCAAGCCTGTGTCAAAACAAACTATTTCTAAGTGGATTGGGTTTTGCATTGCTTTCTGTTATTCCCATCATGGCAAGGAGGTTCCAGCTGGGATTAGGCCTCATTCCACTAGGGCTACTGCCACTTCGACAGCTTTTTTGAGGGAAGTGGCAACCAAGGATATTTTGGAGGCAGCTACTTGGAGTTCAGTGCATACTTTCTCTAGGCATTATCACCTACCACTTTACTCTAAATCCAGGGCTGGTTTTGCCACTGCTGTTTTGCAGGGCATTTTGGCAGCTCCTGCTTCCTTATAGTTTGGCCATCCTCCCTTCCTCTGCTTTGGGATTCTACCCAAGTGTAAAGACTGCAGCAATGTGAGATGAAGAACATAGTACAGTTTTGTACCTACCATAAATGTAGATGTTCGAAGATCCTCATTGCTGCAGTCCTCCCTCCTTCCCCTCTGTAGTTAGAGGCGGTTGTGTGGGTTGGGTTGTCAATAGGGTGTGTATTGATATATTGTACATATTTTTAGTGCTAGGATGGTTGGTTGTTTGTTTGCTGTCTTTTGGTTTTGACCTTTATTTTTAGGGTCTTCTGACACCTGGGGCAAGAAAAGACTGAGGATATGACGTCGGTCATGCGCATTTGTACCCTGACGTCCTGATGTCAGTCAAATGCGCCTTGACCGACGTCAGCCTTATACTTTGATATTCGGGCCGACCGAGGACAGCGGACTACCCAAGTGTAAGGACTGCAGCAATGTGGATCTTCGAACATCTACATTTATGGTAGGTACAAAACTGTACTTTTCCTTTAAAATTAATTCTGTAACCCCAGTAAAACTAGTAACTTTAAACTCTAAATGAGCTATTCCAAGGCAAAACCACTTTTTCAGTAATTGATGGTTGGAGAAAATTCAGTGCCCCTCCAAATCCGGAGAAAACAGCAGCTTATGCTGAATTCCTCTCAGAAACTCTGTGCAACCATATCAGTGAGTGCATAGATGCTGCTGTACCTACCAGAAGTAAGTCTAGAACTAGTCCCAGAAACAAGCCATCAGGGTGGCATTCCATATTTAACAGGATATTCTGAAAAAGCAGAACAAACCAAACCAAAATAAATGGCAAAAATCAAGAAGGGTAATCCCCATGAAGATAAAAACTCCCTCATCAAACTATAAATAGGTAAGTAAGAAGGCTAATTAGATCAAACAAGGCCAGCTTTGAAGTTATCATCTCCTAGGTGAAGGATAATCAGAAGGTGGTCTTTAGCTATGTCATATACCCCAAGGGTGCAGAGCAGTGTGCTGAAGTGGAAGTTAATGGTACCACATTCACTGAACTTGGTGATGTAGCAAACCTGTTAGTGGACAACTTCACTTCCAAGTTTACCCTCCCTCTCATCCCTCACCCTTCCCCAGGAAATACCCTCAACCAAAACCCCTCCAACTATAATTAGGGAGCATGTACTGGCTCCACTTGCTAAAGCTAAGAACACAGCCTCAAATGGGTCCTGATAACACCCTGGGATGCTTCCTGAATAGTCGAAAATATGACTTATCAGGAACCTTGGCGTTACTATTTAACTCTAGTTTTAAAACAGGCTTTGTGCCATGAGAATGGAGGACTGTGATGGCCACCCCCTTTCATAAGGGAGGACCTTCAAAAGATCCTGGAAGCTACAGACTTATTAGTCTTACTAGTCTTATTTGAAAAGCCATGGGAAGAGTGATCATTGAAATTATCAGCAAGGACATAGGAGACCTCCAGAAAATGGATCCATCCCAATTTTACTTTGTCAAAGGAAGGTCATATTTAGTCCACTTAGTGGACTAATTTGAAAATGATTGCTAAGGCAATGGATGAGAGGAAAGCAGTGCATACTGCCCACCTGCATCTAGTTAAAGCATTTGATGCAATGCCCCACTCGGACATTGTCAAAAAAGTTACAAAACCAGGCATAAACCACATTACCCATGCTGGACACTGAACTGGCTCACAGTGAGGCCACCTCCACAAAGATGCCAGTCACCAGTGAAGTCATTCAGGGCTCCGTGCTTAGGCCACTCTCCTTTGGCATCTGCTTCTCAGGGGTTAAAGCCAATATCAAAGCCGTTTTGCTGACCATGTGTGCAGACTATTACAAACTGGGAGCAGTCATTGAATCTTCCCAAGACAAGAATACCCTTCAGGAAGGCCAAACACAGACAAATGCTTGATGCCAAAGTCATGGTTTAAAACTCAATGGCAAGAAATGCATTATAGTACTTTTTGATAAGTTAGAAATCCTAGGAAGCTATGTAATCCATAAAACACCCCTTAAAGTTGACTCACTAGTCAAGAATCTGGGAACTCCTGTAAATAGTAACCTAGCCTTCAGCCAACATATGTCAGAGGTAATATTCTATGTTGCTCAACTTATAACTATGAGCATGTCATCTAGGTCCAAAGAGATCATTATTACCACTCTACTCAGCCCTCATCAGACCTATCACAAAGTATAAAGCCCCCTTTGGTATGTACTTGAATAGACGCGAGTAGCAAGTGGAATGTCCACAAACATACCTTACAAAAACAATACAGGGACAAGCTATTCTATGTTGACTACCTTAAAGCCCTGGCTCTTTACTCTACATCATACAGACTTCTGAGAGGTGATCTTTGCCTGGCAGGAAAGGCATCACTGGACTTTGTTTTGATGAAGGTTTTTCACATCGGCAAAACAAACACCATCAGGACTACTGGATTAAAAGACATAAATTTTGCTTGTGACATAAATAGGACACGTTTCACAGACAGATACATTTCTCGGAGAGTTCCCATTCTTTGGAACAGGCTCCCCATTCATGTTAAGAACAGTTCCTCCCTATCATTATTTTAGAGCAACTTGGACCAATGGATAGGTATACATTAATTCACCCCTTGCCTGGTGCCCATGTCTCTGATGGACAGAGGCAGACAGTAAATCACCCCTATATAAATCAGACTTGTAGCTCTCATTTGGGTTGTACGGCTAGGCTCATAACGGTCCTAGTGGTCATTAATGTGGTATGCATGAATCCGTGAACACATCAGCTGTTTTCTTTGGCTGCAGCTGCTATGATCTATCCACCAGTGCGGATCATCTCTCAGCCCCTGTTCTGAACCCCAGCCTCTTCACACAAAGGACAAATGTCTGCCTTGGTTTTCCTCTTTCTTCCTTTTGTATTAAATCTAGCAAATCGCTAAAGAAACCTCCTCTGACTAATATATTTGGCAGCTATATGCCTGAACACAAAAGGTATGATTTTCTAAACAATTCGGTACTACTCTATTTTCACTGGATTATTTATACCAGTGTTACAAGACTATTTATTCCACTAATTGTACAAACATACTTTTTTACCATTAGCAATATATTTATACACACATGTATACATTTGTGTATGTATATATGAATAACATCTTAGAGAAGTCAATGTGTAATGCATCTCATTTAGAATGTTTTAAAGCATTGCTCAGAAAATAAACATTTAAAAGTCTTAAACTTTTATAGTAAGTATATTTTTCTTAAAGACCACGCTGCTTCAAATTTCAGAGAATTCTGAAGCAGATATGAACATTTGAATGCGTTTCCAGAGTATGAGGTTTGAAATGTAAGTGATGTGCATTATATGAAATCTAAGAAAAGGTAGGGTGGTGATGCTGCAGTGTTCCAGATTATCAGTGCCTCTGTGAGTGCTCTGAATGTGGTCACAGTGGTAAAAACTAATAGTCATATCATGGGATCTGCAATGCCATGATGCAGCCAAGGATAACTTGTTGCTAATTTGAAGGCCAGGTACACACGTGGTTGTTATAACTGGAGGGGGGGTGTGCTATTGCTGTAAAGGGCAACAATCTTAACATTTGATGTGGTAAGAACACACTCACTACCTGGTAGTTTCTAATGGGAAGAGAACTCAGAAATCATCTCCAGAAAAATTCTAAATGAGTAGTCCATGAACTTTTTTACAGAGTATAGCCATGGTTAAATCATGCTTTTGTTTTCAACAGTATAATCTGAAGCTGATTTTGAAGAGAAATGTTCTCTTTTGAATATAATGTGTTTTTCATGTTGGTGGTCAGTCATATATCCAGATGCCTTCTCAAATTATTTGGATGCATTATTTTAATAAGCCTTCCTCGTCTCATTGTGTTTAAGTATAACCACCTACTGTGTGCAATAAGTATTCATTTAATGCTGTTGTTTGTGGTGTTCTGAAGCAACCCGCTTTTTAATAGCATTTTAGTGCGAATGGTGTTCAGCTGTCCCATATGTATTGCTTTTGCCATGTCATAGGCTGTCCTAGAAATGCTTGCACTAAGGCATTTGTCCTTTTTTAATTATAGCAGTAGGTATACTGTTAAGATTGCCTGTATAATTTGGCGGTGCGCTGCAATAGACTGACTAAAAAGCAAGTCTTGGCACTTGCTTATTTCTGTTCCTTTCAAGTGAGATATTTAATAATATAATTTGCAAGATGATTCCTGTATCCCTTAGTCATACTTAGATTTCCAAAACATACTGTTTTTCTTGTTTTATGAACCTTTTGCAGTATTTTACTAGCTATTTGTATTATTCCCTTTAGGAGTATACAGTCCATGATAGCATAGACTGTGCTGTTTGTCTGGTGTGCTGAAAAAATAACAGTAACATGCTCTGTCATTTGGACTATTTTATATTGATATTGAAGTATATCATAGAAAGGTTATCACAGAAAAGGCTATACAGAATGGCAAAAGCAGTAACAGTTCTCACACACTCATGATTTCACAAATATTGTTCATTTTGACTTCTAAGGTATGATAGCTTATTTTGCTAGACCAGCTAACAAGACAACATACATTATTCACTGATGTCCTACTATCTTCATTATAACAATGGTTTAGATGAGACATTAAGTGATTACATAATTCATATCAGGGAAAAATAATACATTATCTCAATGTAAAATGTGTTTGTGTGCTTGAGACATATTTTGTATGACATTGATTTTGCATTTTACATTCTGACCTATTTAACTTCTTTCATTTTCCGACTTTTAGCAGATGTTTATGCAACCCAGCTGTCCTACAAAATCCTTGGTAATAGCTGTACATCTGCATTTCAAATTGCCAAGTCCCTAGCTAGATATAATTTGTGGTTATGCCTCAGTAATCTGTTATGAAGTCAGTTCTCTCATTAGACATGTCTAGAATCCCTGAAATCCGTGATGCTAGATTCTGTAATTTAACATTCCTTCATTGAGATCACAGCAATAACCATGCATTTCCATGTATATCTCTATGTAGATCGAGCTCTGTTTCTCTGTGTATATGCGTGCATGTGTGTGTGTGTGTGTGTATATATATATATATATATATATATATATATATATATATATCTAAAAATAAAAAGAGGAGTGAGTACAATTCATTTCATCAAATCACAAATTACTTTAAAAAATAATTTGAAAGCACATTTCAACTAAAATGCATTTGGTTGAATAATTCATAGAAAACTGTACAAGACTTATTGACCACCATTGCTGGTGCGCTTTAGGATCTTAGGATTGTAAGACTTAAGACAAGCAAGTCTGAAACATGACTTGTACCTTGCAAATGCACATCCTCATGTTATATCCCCATCTTCAAGAATTACATTTTTTTGTACCAGAAGTAATTCACTGACTCTGGTGTGTTTTCTTTTCTCTGTGGTTTTGTGACTTTGGTGTTAGTATATTTAAGTCAGTGGAGTGTGAGGCGCAAAGCCCCATGGTAAGGGGGTGCAGGGTGACTTCCCTCATAGGGGGACTTCTGAAGAACTTGGTGTGTGTGAAATTTTCTGTGAAATGAGTTTTCAGTGATTATTTTCAGTGGTTTATGATTATGTGAAAAGGCTGTTAAAATAAATGCCATACACATATCTGTGTGTGTGTGTATGTATGGATAACACTAGACAATCTCGACGTACTGAAATGTCGAAATTCAGTACATTGAGACTGAATAGTGGAAAGTGCAGTTAACCAAAATTACACTATGCCGAATCCGCCGTTATCGTGGTGTTGCGTTCATGACGTGTGGTGCGGTTTGTGGATTTATCTGGGATTTCAGGTAAGTGTTGTGTGTTTGAGGATAGTGGGTAGAGATTTTAGTGTGTGCAGTGGTGTTTGTTGTGTGTTTGTGTGTTTAGTACAACCTCAGAGTTAGAATATATAAGTGGGGGAGTGGAGGGGTGCTGTGAGTACTTGCTCCCCTGCTTATAGGTAGGTTAAGTGTGTTTGTGTGTGTGTGTTATGTTTGTTTAGTTAGGTAGGTGTATGTGTGTGTGTGATTATGTCCTGGTTTGTGTGTGTATGAATGGTCGCGATTATAGTATTCATGATTGTGGGTTTTCGTGTATGTGGTTTTTCAACTATTCGGTCTCAAAATACTGAAATTTGACGTATTTCGCAATGTTGTCAAGGGACAAGGGATGCGTATTTCAAGGTTAAATAATACTGAAAAGGGCTTTGAGAAAGAAATGATCGACCTGAGAGAGAGGTTTACACAATGGGGTTATACACCCCATGATATTAATGAAGGTTTATGTGTTATTAATTCTCTGAGAGAGAATAGAGCCAAGCCCTATTTTTCAAGTCAATCTCATGACAAGAGAAATGTTATTGATACAAATAATAAAATTAGGATTCCCATGTTTTTACTAAAGACAAGGACAACATTGCTGAAACCTTTAAGAAACATTGGGGTGTTTTGATGACAGACCCACAAATTGCAGATTGCATAGGTGATAGACAGAGGTTTGGGTTTAGGAATAAGACGAATATTAGGAGAATGTTATGCTATACTCATGATAGGGAAGAAATTCGAGACATAATAGGTTCTATACCATGTGGTGGGTGTAATTTTTGCCCACATATTAGAAAAATGAATATATTTATACATCCGGATACTAGGAGAGAGTTCAAGTTTAACTGCATTGCAACATGTGGTACTGAACATGTGGTTTATTTGGCTGTGTGCCTTGCATGTCAGTCTTTCTACTTAGGAAAGACTGACAGGCAATTTAGACATAGAATAAGAGAACATTTATATAATATTAGAACAGGCACAGTAACCAATGCATTGGCCAAACATGTTAAGTCAAAAGGGCAAGAACATACGTTTGAATTTATGGTTATAGAAGTCGTGCGAGTAGGTGTAAGGGGAGGCAATATTAACTATTTAACGGAAGAAAGAGAGGCTAAGTGGATCATAAGATTACATGCTGATGTAGGCAAAGGTTTGAATGAAAGGGTTTCTTTAAAACCCTTTCTTAGGAATAAAAGACTTAAAATCAAATAAAAAATAAAATTTTTAGTATATTTTTGATATGCTTTTTTGCATATGTTTTTTAATCTGATTTTAAAAATATATTTTTTAGTCTGATGATATAATATATTAGTCTGTGGAGTCAATAAATGTAATTGGAGTGCAATTACTGACTTCTGTTCTTTAGCATTGCTGCTTAATTAATTTGATTTTATGTATTCTCAAATTGTTGAAGTAATTATGATGTGTCAGTATATGATTGGAAGCTCATGTTTTTAAATGGAAATCTGTTATTCACTCAGTTGTATGGTCTGATGAAGCATTGAAGTGAAAGCGCTTACCTCCTAAGTGCACCAACAATAAAAAATGTTTTATATTCAATACGTATTGACTGTTTGCTGGATTCTGTAAGCAGTGGATTGATGAAGCAGTATATGAATTGAGGCGTTGCAACGCTGTTTATTGGACTCTGCATGGTAGCTGTTGCTTTATTTTTTGATTTGTTGAGACTGTTTGTTTTTATAAGCACAGCTTTTACCCCTGGACTTTTTCCTGTTTTTTCATTTTATATATATATATATATATATATATATATATATATATATATATATATATATATATATATGTGTGTATATACACACACACACGCACACACAGAGAGAGCGAAAGAAAGAAAGAAATTCCTACCACACAGAGACTACTGCTGACATATGGAAAACCTCTTTTGGGAAGATGACCCTGGATGCATGGAACGTGGCACAAAAGGAGACGCAGGGGAAGCATGGAGCAAATAGAGATTAGATGGAGGAGAACAGTATAGCAGCAGTATATTGCTATCTGTACGAGAGGAGGACAGTATAGCAGCAGTATATTGCTATCTGTACGAGAGGAGGACAGCATAGCAGCAGTATATTGCTATCTGTATTAGAGGAGGACAGTATAGCAGCAGTATATTGCTATCTGTATTAGAGGAGGACAGTATAGCAGCAGTATATTGCTATCTGTATTAGAGGAGGACAGCATAGCAGCAGTATATTGCTATCTGTATTAGAGGAGGACAGTATAGCAGCAGTATATTGCTATCTGTACTAGAGGAGGACAGTATAGCAGCAGTATATTGCTATCTGTACGAGTTTTTCTTTTTCTGCTATTATTTCTGGATACACTGAAATAAACAAGCAGAGCCAGTAGATATATTCATGCAAACTGTACTTATTGTCTTTAATGTTGACCTAATTTAACGTATAGTTGAGATTCTGGATGTAATGCAAGTGCAAACGTATACAAATGCACTTGTATGTGATTCTTGGAAACTGCCTGTTTTCAAAGTTTCATGGTATGTCAGTTATGGGAATATCATTTTCAGGTCCTTATACAAATATAAATTATTACTTCATGTCAGTAAAGGATTACAGTCTATTCCTCATTTTACTAGACCATTCATGTTTAAGTAGTTGTGTTCTGTGAAGACAAATACTAAATCTCCTGTTATTTTAGAATAATAAATATAATTTCACGGGTCTCTCTTTTGTAGAAAAGATTCTGTATTTCAATGGTGTAAGTGGTAAAAAAAAAAAAATAGTATAAAGAAGCTACTCTTCCAGACTGTACTGGTGAGCACCACCAGTGAGGATGGATGCCAGGATACACAGACAAGTTTTATTTACGGGAGGTCCTAGATTTCCATGATGGCTGCTGACAAGCTAGGAAGTGGGGATGCATTAGCAGTAGTAGTTTTTGTTGCAAAGACCTAAATGTGGGAAGATTGACATGGAGAATGCTTGGATGTCAAAAAATAACACCTAACCAAAGCAAGTAAGTTTAAATTAATCTTTAAAAACTCTCATTAAGCAAAACCTTGAGACAGTGGAACTTTGCCTGCCTTTTTACCATGTATAGTAACTGTTTTCCATTAAAAAACAGCCCTAGGACAGTGCTTTTCTTCTGACAGGTGCAGCACTGCAGTAAGATACATCTCTGACCTACATCCAATGTGGCTGGGACATTCTGCAGGAGAGGCACATGATAATTAGCCATGTGCTCTACCCTGGAAATGCCTGCTGTAGCTAATTTATGCACCCAACTGATAAATGCCTAACCGTAATTGTGGGATCTAATTCAGCCAAAGGCTTACAATAACCCATGATTAGCTTGCTCATGACTGTGACTATTAGTATAAAAAAGATGCCATTTAAATACAAACCCCATTATTTAATCAATTAAATGGATAAAAAAATGATACTCATGATAATTTATAAAGAAACCCATTACTTTTCATAAGTTGTAGATATGGATCATCCTGCTACATCTCTCATTTCTGTTAACAAAACGTCCCACTTTGAGCATTTGAAATTATATATTTAGCCAAAAACATCTATGTTACACAACACTGTCAGTTCACCAGCAAAGTGGTGTGTGGGGAATTCTTCAAACACACTGTTAGTGGAGTACTGGAGATGTCAAAAGGAGGAAGATAAAGTGAATATGGGGACAGTAAGGGAAGATTTAGGCTTTTAGTTATGAAACCTTTGGATAAACTGAAAGCTTCTGCATTACGGGTGGATGTGGGTGTTATACTGTATTTGCAGGTTATAGTTAAAGGGCTAGACGAGAATAAATTTAGTGTTGTAAATAAATGCTGCTGTATGGAATGCAGGCATGATTGACTTTTATAGTGTTTGTTATGGAAGAAGTTTTTTTTGTAAGGTAAAGTGTAAGGTTAGTAAGTTGAGGGTTATCATATTACTAAGGTGGTGTGGGGGTGCGAGGTTCATTGTTTGGATAACAAAAAGTGCTTTGGATGAAGTAAACAAGCACTTTACACTGAAGAGATACATGCACTCACATGCACATACTTTTCCTCTGTCTAGTATCCTGGGTTAGAGCCAATGAAAGATGGACCTGAAAATGGTTTGAGAAATACATTGAAAGTCCAAAGACTTCATGGAGAAGAGAAATGAATCACATGTGCTGCGTGAGGTTTGGCTTTTGTTTTTCAAGTTTAATCTCGATAAAATATTTAGGGAAGTAGACTCAATTACTGCAAGTGGTGTCTTTTTGTTTTCAGTACTTTACTGGTTATTTAATCAGTTTTAAAAACTTTTAACAGTTTATTCAGTTAAGCTTGATGGCTTTGTGTCTTAAGAGCCAACTGAGTGTGTAAAGCTTCTGAATGCACGCCATCCAAGTTAATCTAAGTGTTTTCATATGTTTTTTGGCTTTGTTGGACTGTATTGTCTCACTGGCCATTTTGATCAGGAATGGGTGTGGCCACGATGATTGACAAGCATAATGCCTGAGATGTGCTACGCAAATGATGCATGATTAGCATGCAATGCAAATTTTTCAGTGACAACATGCATACATTGATGGCTGATTAACACACATGACTTTTGAGTGTTTCTCGAGAATGCTGTGATAGCAGGAATATTCATTGTGTAAATTTAGTTTATCCTCTTCCTCAATGTAGTGCTATCTCTGAGTTGGTATATTGAAATAGCAGTGGTGTGGGGGCCACAGGGGGGCTTGCCCTCCTGCAAAAGCAAGAAATAAAACTTGTTACACTTACAAGGCCTTACCAAGCTCGTAAACTCAAAAGACGCATGACAAAGAGAGCAAACATACTCTTTATAAGCAGGCTGTAAAGTACAACAAAACCATTCAATCTTTCAATGGAGCATTTAAGAAATGAAAGATGAATACTCGCTTATCAAGTAAGAGTTCCAATAATGGTTGCAAACAGCATGCTAATGCCAAAAAATCAAATCCATTTAGTATCTGATCAGATGCACTTAATATTTCGACCCCCTTCTACAAAGCCATTCTGCTCAGACTTGAAAATGCAGAGTTAAGGAGAAAAAAAACATGCTTGCATGTTCAAAGATAAAAATGCAGTCAGCCAGGCAAGCTAAACCTGGAGCATTTTGCAGCTGGTAGGTACCATCAAAAAGACACAGGAGATTATAAATAAGGCTGGAGATAGCAAAGTCTAAAACCCAAGTTACACTTGAACACCTTGTTCAAATGAATATTCATGCGGCCGAGAAACACAATGCATATTCATGATTACTGTTTGACATCAACCTGTTGCTCGGTGTTAGCGTTTGGGCACCGCTCGCTGTTGCATTTCCGGTGAGCCAGTACAGTACGACAGTGCCTGTTTTATTTCCTCTTTTGCCACTACTTTTTACTTTAAATTGCAGTTTAATAAAAATAGCTGATTGTGTGCATTTCTTGATTGCTTGATTGTTTGTGTAAATAATATATCTTCGATTGTTACATGAGAATTTCCCATTGTGAATTCATTATATGACAGCTGTATTTAGCTAATAAATGTGTTTTTCCAGTGACATTCCACTGTTTCTCCTACACTTATAGGTTTTCTTAACATTAAAATATATTTTGGGTTGGTTTTCTAGTCTGTGTAAACTTGCTGAGGGCAGTAGAGGTTATTAGGTGGCAGGCAGTAATTTGTTGCTGTCTTAGGAGTTGATATGACTGAGCTTATAGCTGTGTTCTCATTGGTTCTTTCATCTTTACCACTCGGCTTTATACAGTGGGTGGTACCACTCTGTGCAGCCCTACTCAGCTCTGTGTGTGACTGATGCAGATGCCTTCACTTCCAAGTTCTCTCTTAGGAACCTTATATAAATCATTCTCTGAGTTCTAACTGTATAAATCGCAGAGTTAAACAGTAGTACATTGTTCTGTGTCAAAGTGGATCTCAAAGGCAGTCTAGACAAATTATATTGCCATCCACCTAGTGTGGTGCTCAAACTTAATTTTCTCTATCCATACATTAGTACATCCCAAATCAGTATCTTATCTATGAAACATACTATATCTCAGCAGTTGCACAAAATGGCTCCTTGTTTGGACACTTAGATTGTTCTTTTTAAACAGAAAACACTCTGGTAAATCAACTCCAAACCACTACCCCCTCCCTTTTTTAACCCACATTAGTAAGCATCTGAAATCATGGATTTGCACTTCCCATCTTCCTCTACAGCCAGCTTGGTTGAAACAGGCATCTAGGAGCAATGTGGAACTTGTCTCCAATTTACTGACAGCCACCTGCTGCTTAAGCAATCTGACACAGTGTGTGAGAGGTGTAGTTATATAATGCTATTGGAGGCAAACCTCCCACACATAGCCACAGCAATAACAAGTGGGTTGTCAGTACCACACAACACCACTCTAAACCATTCACAAACAGCTCAGAACAAATACAAAGACATAGATATGCTGAATATCTTAAAAGTCACCTACCTTAACTGCAGTGGCATCATAACTGTAACCCAAGAAGCAAGTAACACGAGCAATATACACAAACATGCATCACTGATGGCATCCATAATGAAACACACATTTATAAGTTGGATTGATTTGATTTAAATGCCCATAAAGCAAACCTCCAGACAGTCTAGTATACTAGTCAAAGGCAATTCCTTAAGGAGACACTGATGCACCTCTCATCAAGCTGTACATGGAGAGGGTCAGGGGCATTAAATGAAGAGGGTCAGGGTCATTTGTTTGTCAACTTCCAGGATTCGCCTCATCGTATGCTCAAGTCTTTACACCACAAGCACACACATGATGCAGTCATTGTACATGTAGGTGTAAATTACTTGAGACACATCTCCATGGACTGGTTCAAGACTAGAGAAAGTGCTCTATCAGTGCTTATCACTCATAGGTCCACTGCATTAGAAGAATACACTAAAGGCAAAGGTGTGTCAGTAGTATTAACAGAAATCTTACTTCCAGACACCTTAGATAAGATGATGTCCTGGTACTACTCTATATCCATGAACAAAACCCCTTATGACATCATGGCTAACTACAAGACCCTCTCTGTGTCCCCTTCAGCCCATATCTCCTACTTAATTAGTAGGGATTCCCTATGTCTTTTGGCTTTTCCTGGTTAGGGGTCACCACAGCAGAACTCCGGTCCACTAATGATTGGCAGTAGAGTTTTATGTGCTGGCTTGCCGGGCCTAACGCACAACCTTCAACTAAGGAACACCCGTTCATGCATGTCGCCACACAGAAGACGCTCTGACTGAGAATCAAACGGGCAACATCTAACTGTGAGGTGACAATGTTACCGCAGCACTATATTAAACCAAATGCTATTCTCCTAGAAGATGTGAACTATGTCTCCATACACTGGGAACCTAGTTGTACATCCTTACTCATGTATGCACAGAGATTTCTGGACTTCATCAATACAAACTCTCTGGACCAGTTAGTCAGCTCCTGACTGGGGGGGGGTGATAAAATCCTGGATTGGTGTTTACAAATGTGAGGCAGCTCTGCTCTCGGCCATCTGTAACTTCCTGGTTAAATCGGTCCACAAGACAGTCTCATCGTAAGACTAAAGCCTGAAGCATCCTCCAATGTCTCATTATTCAGAGACTATGTGAAGGCCAGTTTGCTAAAATTCATTGATGACATAGCTACATTTGTAAGCCACCACCTCCTTAACAGCCCCATTGCTTATACAGAATCATTTGCTAACATTTGCTCACGGGAATTGCTGCATAGATGCATCTGACTACTCAGAAATAAATACAATGCCAAATTCAATAATAAGCTTTACTGTAAAAGAAAAAAATAAAACTCTGTACACAAAAGTTAATCTACCTGTCAAAAAGCCTAAAATACCCCTTGCTAAACTGAACAAGGAACTATAGACCTGATCAGGTCAAAAAAAGTCAGATATGAGGCAAGAATATCTACCCAGGTGAAAGACGATCACAAACCTTTCCTTAACTATGTTAGAAACCTTTGTAACAATGCCCAGCACTGTGAAGAGCTAATAGGTCATAGGTTCATAGGCATATATGATCACTAAGGCCCTTAAAAGATTAGCTGACCAACCCAAATATGACCTGCAAATTTGGTATATATTTGATTTAAAGGAGCTGATTTACTGATGGCCTTTGTCTATCAGAGACAAAGGAGCAAGACTGGGGTGAATTTCCAATTTCCCATCCATTGGTCCAAGTTGTACTTAAATAGGGATAGAGAGGAACTCTGCTTCACATGGATAGGTAGCCTGTTTCAGAGAATGGGAATTTTTTGAGAAACATATCTGTCGCTCCAATATGTCTTGTTTATATTGCAAGTAAAATTTGTCTTTTAATCCAGTAGGTTCTGATGCTGTTTGTTTTGCAGATGTGCAAAGCATTCATTAACTCAGGGTCCAGGGATGCCTTGCATGCCAGGCAAAGATCACCTGTCAGAAGTCTGTATGATAACAGTAGTGAGGGCTTTGAGGCAATCAGCATAGGATATTGTGTTCCTCCTTTTATTCTTTTTGTAAGGAGTCTTTGTGGACCTTCCCATTGCTATCTGTGTCTGGTCGGGTACATATCAAAGGGGCTTTTGTACTCTGTGATGTGCTTGATGAGGGACACGCTCAGTGGTATGATGACCTCTCTGGACCTAGATGCCATGCTCTTGTTTTTAAGTTGAGCAATATACAAGGATTTTCTTAGTACCTCAAACACATGTCGGTTGAATGCTAGGTTACTACTGACATGAATTCCCAGATCCCTAACTATGAATTAACTTTTAAGGGTGTCTTATTGATGCAGTTACCAAGGGTGGCAAACTTCCTAAAAAGAACTATAATACTTTTCTTAGTATTGAGGTTTAAGCCATGGCTTTGCCACCAATATTTTATTTGTATTAGACCTTCCTGAAGGGTGTTCTCATCTTGGAGGGATTCAGGGACTGCTACAAGTTTGCAATCAGGCCATTAACATTGGCTTTGACATCCAAGATGTAGATGCCAAAGAGGATTGGCATAGCACAGAGCCTGGGGGGACTCCATTGGTGACTAGCCTCTTTGAGGGTGAGAAGAGGTAAAGTTGGAACTGAACTTGTCCACTAATAGGTTTTCTATATTGTCAGGCTTAGTGAAGGTGGCACTACTAACCACCAGTTCAGCACATTGCTGTGTGCTGTCCTAGAGGTTTCTGACATAGCTGTATGTTAAGGTTATCTTTCACATGGGAAGACATCTCAACCTCAAAGCTGACTTTGCTTGACCTAATTAGCCCTCTTCGTTACCTATTTAGTTTGATGATGGAGTTTTTATCTTTATTGGTATTGCCCTTCCTGGTTTTTGCCATATTTTTTCCTATAGATGTATATCCTGGTTGATTTTGGATGCCACTATGGTGGTTTATTTCTGGGGATAGTTCTGGGCTTTTGGTAGGTACAGCAGCCTCTATGCAGCCATTGAAATGGTTGTACAGACTTTCTTGGAGCAATTCAAAATAGGCTGGTATGTTCTCAGTGTTTGAAGCGGCATTAAATTTTGACAAACCACCTTTACTAACAGGTAATTTTCTTGAAACAGTTCCTGTTACTA
Organism: Protopterus annectens; assembly: GCF_019279795.1. Taxonomy (NCBI): domain Eukaryota; kingdom Metazoa; phylum Chordata; order Ceratodontiformes; family Protopteridae; genus Protopterus; species Protopterus annectens. The sequence goes on along the minus strand of NC_056743.1, from coordinate 144,903,202 downwards.
GTTTTAAAGGGATTATGAAGTTGATTTTGATTGCAAAGGAGACAGCTTTATGGTTGTATCTTACCAGCAGGATGAGACATTGTTAGAGGGGGTGCAATGTTCTCCTATATTTGTGAGCATGAGGTCCAGTACGCTGGAGCTTGTAGTGGGTGTATTCACTATTTGTTCAAGAGTGTTTGTATTTACAAAGTCAAGGACTCACTCTGCCTGTAGACTTGATGCCATGTAGGATTCCCAGTTTATAGAGCCATCATTATTCTCCCATGAATAGGGTTTTACGTTGGATGGTAAGTGTCTCCATTTGGTTCAAGTATGCATTGTGAGCTGCTTGGGACATGGATGGTGACCTATAGCTGGCAAGGATATGGTATAGGATTTTGTCTGTGGTGATCTGCACATGAAGGGACTCTGGCATGTCATGCTGTTTGAACAGCCTAGAGGTATGCTTATTACTGACATATATTTGACCCCGCCACCTATAGCCCTTGTCTGTACAGCTGCTGGTCTGGAAGGCACTGAAACCTTGCACTGCTGGGGTGCTCTCTGCCACTTTAAACCATGTCTTGGTAACTGTGCTGATATCTGTATTTTTGAGTGTGAGGAGGGCTTGGAGGGGGTGTAGTTTTTTTTATTTAGGCTCTTAGCATTGAGCAGTAACACCTTGAGGTTCTGTTCAGTTGATTTTCCTATGTTGGTAGGTTTGTCAATTTGACATTGCCTGAAAAAGGCACTATAGAAGCAGACTAAGCCTTAGCCAATATTCAAAAGCCTAGAGTGGAAAGCTGCAGACCATCCTTAGCAAAGCAATGTGAACTTGACTTTCCTCCCAAGCTGACAAATACTGGATCCCCTTGGAATGACACCAGAAAGACATCCAGTTGTTGAAATCAATAATTTTTTGCTCATGTGTCATCATCCTCTGTGATAGTAATATGCTGCCTAGTGCCACGGTCATACCAGCCTGAGCATGCAGTCTGAAAGCTACATAATTTCTCTCATAATATAGTCCAGGCAGGTACATTCCAGGTCATTTACACCTTCATGGACTATGATGGAGTCATACTGGTACCTGTGAAGTAAAGATTTGAGTGTATGAGGAATTTGGAAGGTCCTGGCTCAAGATAAGCAGCTAATGGTTATTTCCCATTTTTCAGCCTGGTTAAATGAGTATTAATGTGCATCTTTTAATGGAGTCCTGGGTAGTGTGTTTGCTTGCCCTAGGGGCTTAATTTTGGGATTGCACTGAGAGTGACAGTGTGTGTGTGTTGTCAGGTTTTGCTTTTCTGAGTGACTTCGAGGTTGCTGAAGCAGGCAGCAGGTGGCCTAGATGATCTTGTTTAGGAAGATTGCTTTTATGTGCCTCAGTATATCATAGTCTGTGTGTGTAATTTCAACAACCTGATGTGGACTTGTATGTGAGAGTTTTGCCTCCAGTGTCTTTCTGTAACTGCACCTCTCGTATACTGTGCCTGATTCTTTAAGGGATAGGTTGTCATCAGTAAACATGAGACAAATGCCACATTGTCTCAAGATGCCCATATCCACCAAGTTGGTTACTGAGAAGTTAGAAAATTGCATATCCATAATTTCTAGTCCTTTGATTTGTGAGCTAAAAGGGGAGGTATATTGGGTTTAGAAGTCTATTAAGGGTGTTTAGTTTGTGTGCAGTAATAAGGGTCCTTTATTGGAGCAGACTAAGCTGAGCAGTACTAAATTCTACTAACATTAATGTTTGCACAATACTGAATTCTACTAAATCTAAAGGTATTGCAACTTTAGGCCCAACTAGCTTCTCTAAGCTTGTTGGCACATAAGGTATATATTGCTGCTTTACAGATTACAGTTTTGTGAATCATTCTTGGTGAGTTAAACAAAGGCCGACATGGCAGTCTAATCAGTAAAACATATCTGTACAAACCAGATAAACCCGATCCAATAGCTTTTGCAACACACCCAAACTCTCAGTAAGGCTAATTGCAATTGCTTTTGCCTTTTTTTTTAACTATACAGTTAAAGAACAGAACAGTTTACTTACAGAAAATTTCAAACTGCTGTTAAGAAGCCAGACAAATCAGGTACAGAAACAATGTCAGTATGTGAGCATGCATGGTCAAGAAAATGTTTTGGTCCAGTGGAATATAGAGTGTTAAAGACTATTGCAGTAATCCAATCAGTAAAACAGATCTGCACAAATCCAATAAACCAGAGCTTTTGCAGCACAGCCAAGCTCACCAAGGCTAATTGCAAATTCCTTTTCCTATAATTTAACAATACTGCCTCATCTAAAGAACAGAACAGTTTACTTAGAGAAAAAAATCAAGCTGCTGTTAATAATAATTATGTTAGTATATTAATAGTAAATTATATGAATTACTCTGAGCCAGTGGACATTGCTGATAGATTTAGCTCAAACTTCACCTCCCTCTCCTTGCTCAGCATTCACAGATCACTTTCATACAGCTCACTCCCCCGTCTCTCTCAAGAACTAGTCCTCAAGGCACTAGCAAACGCCAAGAACATTGCTTCTTTGGTCCATATAACTCACCAAGATGCCGACTGGCACGCCTGAAACAGGACCTTATCCAGCCATCCAAAGAAATTATTCAGCATTGACTTTTAACTTCAAAATAGGCTATGTGCTGGATGAGTGAAGGATAGAAACAGCCGTGCCCCTTCCCAAGGGTGAGAAATCAAGTGACCTAGAAAATTATCGACCGATAAGTCTGGTGAGGCTCATCTCTTAAGGATATGGAAAGAATCTATACCAACTATGGCACAAACACTTGTCATGTGATCTTAAGCTCTTCTGCAGTGAAAGTAGAACATGTTGAAGGGATGGATGTGCATCCTAGAGAATTCTGCTACTTTAGAATCATCTACCTTTCTTTATTAAACAAACTACTTCTCTTATTCTCTTCAGATGTGATCTGGACAAATGGATGGGAAACCACAAATTAATCGCTTGAGTAGCACCCTTGTGCCTTATGTAAAGGGGAATGTAGCTGTTCTGCAGCACTGTGGTATTTGGAAGTGTCTTGTGAGGTACATCCCAAATGGGGCATTGTACTGTACGAGTTATATTGCCATGTTGTGTGTGTGTGTGTGTGTGTGTGTGTGTGTGTGTGTGTGTGTGTGTTTAGTTATAATGCCACACTACAGGTGAAATGATGTCATTATTTCCAGATCTCCTCATCTGTGATGTAACAGAGCTGTAGTCTGTTTCTCCACTTTTGTTTCCTAATTTGTCACACATGTGAATTTTTCTTTTTTTAACCTCTTGTGCCTTCATTATTCTGTACCCATGTAGTTCAGTGCAATGACACATTCAAATATTCTATAAGCAGTTTGTTTATCCTTCCATCCTCCTTATCAAATGCAATGTAGTGACCTGTAAGGTATGTTGTGGCTCTGGTAAAAAAGTTGTTTATTGCATAAACTTAGTTTGCACATAGCACTTAAAACATTTGTTCATAAGTCCTATTCAGCATTTTTACAACTGGTATCTCATAATGTGTGTATATTTTTCCACACACCAAATGCTTCCATGATAGAGAAAACATTCTCTTTGAGTCCTGCTGCTAGAATGGAAATGTTTCTTTCACAGAAACAGACTATATGTACACATTCTTCAGAATCAATAAGCATAATTCAACTTAGCAAAAATACAAAGGAAAGGGATAAAACATTTTATAAGTGACATGAGACCAAATATTCAGCACTGCAGGCGGATAATCTTTATATGCTAATAGGCTACAGTGTTATCTTTGAAAATTACTACAGTTACATGCTGTGATATTTAACAGTTTTATTAGAACTAAATTTGCTGTGGTAGCTTTTTTTTTTTTACATTTGTAGTGCATTTTTTGTAGAGAAACAATTTTGACTTGTATACTAAATTGCTATCTTATTGCTCATCAAGGAGGAACTGCAGTATAAATTAAGAAAACTTACATGCTTCAGTAAATGTGAAGTAAGTGTTTTATGGTTAAAGTCTGTATAATAATTAGAAACATGACATAACTCGTCATCTTGAAGCAGGACCTTAATTCTCAGATTTCAAAATGTCACAGCATATTGTTTGGCAGTATAGCACAGAGGCCTAACCTCGTTGTTCATAGTTTGCTTCTTTCAATGTATGCCTAATGTGAAATGCTTACACAATAATCTAACCAGCCAGATCTCTTGGTATGCCCTTAGTAGAGGTACTTTTGCCTTCAGGGGTTATTACCCAATAAACAAATAAATTAGAAAAAAAAATCATGAACAGTTGAATATTTTTGAATGGATGAATGTACAATAGTATGCCAGTTTGTACATTCCCAGAATAGTACAAACTCATTTTGAAAATGGTGGCCTGAATTTTGGAATATATTTGTTCATTCTCAGACTACTGCTGCACCTGATTTTTTTTGTATTGATTTCCCCCATACCCACCGGCCATCAAGTCTCCTCTTGACCACATTTTAACCCATCCAGAGGTACTACCATCCAGGCAGTTATACAGTGCTTTGTACTGTTATCAGCATCCTTACAATTAAAGTTTAACTTCCCTCTGTGATGACGGGCTGCTTTGCTTCCTTCTCAGTGCATTCATACTCTCACAAATGCACTGACAGGGACTAGCATCTCTGAATTTGGTTGCCAACCACATTTTTCCAGCACTTGATACTCACAGCATGACTGATGCTGCTCTCTTGCAAAGGCTTTGATATTTGAGCAGGAGTGTGAATTGGGTAAAACCACCTTCCGTTCACCTTCATGGGTGTGCATATCATCCCTGCCCGCAGCAGGAAATGCCAAATATACTAATCAAAGTTTGGGCATCAGGGTTTTATCCCTCTATGCCACTGATGTAGACGCAGCACATAAAATCTTAACACAACATGTATGTCACTGTAGTTCTGAATCTGCACCTTTGCTTTAATTTTGTACTCTGCGTTAGCTTTGTTTTGCTGTTTAGACTGTAAACACTATTCAGTCTACAAGTTTTAGTATGATTTATATATCATACCAAATAGTTTCCAACACTGGCTGTTTTAGGCTTGTCATATACACATTAGTTCTGCAAAGATTATTCTTCGGGGATTTTACAACACGTGCTGATGTGTATCGTGTTCTGTGCACTATTAACACAGCACGAGTGGAAACTGCAGTACCTCGGAATGCTGAGAACTCAGTTTTGTACTGTAAGATTGTACATTTGTTTCTTGCAAATCTTTCTTTCAAACAAACATATTAAAATCTACAGATCAAGCATTTAAAATTTAATAAACTGCTTTGACCTACAATGGGTAATTAGGTACAGTTAAGCTAGTTTGTTTTATTATGGTCGCTGCTGTTTAGCTGCTTTGCTGCACTCCCTTCCCCACCCTTAATGCTTGTCTCACTGTCTACACATTATGATCCTCCTTTTGTGGAGATCAGCAGGCGCTGTTCCTGCTATCCCTTACTGAAGGTCAGACTGACCAAATAACAGTTCCATTGCAAGTGATGCCAAATATGAGCTGAAGTCAAGTTCACATTCTGCCCTAGAAATACAGCTTCATCTGATTAGGTTTCTTTAAGTATGTCACGTACCTCACTTGGTTTTAAATTGCCCTACTTTAGCTAATGAAGGCATATAGTGTGTGCACTTACTAAAAGTAATGGTGGGTTGCTGAATAATCTTTTTCTTGCTTTGTAGCATTTGTGCATCTCTCTTACATAATAGACTGTTTAGGCATCTGAGTGTTGCAGTAAGGTTTGTGTAATTCTAGAAACAGTGAATCCACACAATGCATCAGTTATGGACTTTTACACTGCTGGACATTTGAATGCATGCATGAAAGTGTACAATGTGAATTTGTTCTTGTACATTTATCATTTAACAGATATGCCAGTTTACATCAGAACATTTTAAAGTTAGATTAATGAGTTTACTAACAGTGCATTTTCAAATAGTTGAGTCCTATATCTGTTTTAAATCTGAAGAATGTACAGTTTGATAAAGTAACATTTTTTTTATGCCATCTTTAAAATGTTTGCATATTGTGCAATTCTTAATGAGTCACTTAACCAGTTCGTGCTGTCAGGCTGGATCTGAAAAATGCATGCAAATCAGTGTTTTTTCCTGGTTAATAAGTATAAATAAATGTATGTGATAGTCTCCTAACTAGACATTTATTGCAAAATGGTATATGCATTTTGTCAGCAGCAGAGCATATTGGTTGTCATAATTATGTTACAGGCTGTATATCTTGTATACTGTTCTCATTAGGAGATGGCATGCTGACAGTGCAGTTATAAATGCATGTTTTTGTCACAAGAATAAAAAGAATGTTTTAATGTAATAACTATGTATACCTTGCTGATACCCACCCTTAGGATTTACCAATTCCCTTTAGAGGGAAAAGCCAGTTAATCCCATAATAAATTTAAAAGCACCCATTCAGTCATTTCATTTGAAGGAAGATATAGAATCTTAGTGTTTAAGTTTCAGATGAAGTTTATTCTAGAGAAAGGCAAGGCACTGGGGTAGTGCATCTACCTCTCAATTGTTCCCTCTTTATCGACTAAAGAAGGGTTAGGTTCCTGGTTCTAGTGCTGCCAAAGCTCTTTGACTTATGTATAGGAGCTCAATTACCACCGTCTCTGTAATGGCACAGCCAGCAAGGCAAAGGCCACACCTGAGGAGTGAATAAGACAGGTAGAGGGAGAGGGCTTTGGTTCTCCTAATAAAGATTCTTAAGACCAGAGATATTTTTTGTTAGGAACCTCTGGGGTATTTTAAGTTTGTCGAGATGTCATGGAAGATGCATACTGATTGGAGCTATGGACTCTATAATGGGTCTGATCAGTGCTGAATATAGGAGACGGAGAACATCTTTTGATCTTGACACAAATATCTGTGATTACTAGTTGTACTAAATAGAAGGATCTCATGACAGAAGTTACCGCACGATACTTAGATGAGGGAACTATTGACCCAAGTGCCCAGATCCCCAACTACCTTTAATTTTGAAAGGGTGTGTTATCTATACAGTACATTATGGCTAACATTTACTTTCCAAACTAACCAATGCTACACTTGATAGCATTCAATTTAAGCCCATTTTCTGTACACTATATATTGACTATGGTAACCTCTTTCTCAGAAGTGCAGATATATGAGAGGGTTGTAACAATAGTATCTGATTTGTAGTCAGCTGCAAATTAAGTTAACCGGAGGTCTTTGTTATTATTCTTGAAATCAGAGAAATAGATGCCAAACAGGAGAGGACCCAGTGCAGACCACTGGGGGACTTCACTCATTGCCTTAGCACTATTTGAAGAGGCAAATACTACACAAACTAAGTGGGTTCTGTCTTTCATTCAGTAAGCCGTCCATTTTACCATGTATAGAGAAAAGGTTAAAGATAATTTCCTTACAGTTCCAACAAAAGGTATGGTGCTGTGGACAGATCAAGATGAGGCATGAATACCATGAGCACTGTCAACAGCTTGTTCATAGGTAAGTGCTAGGCTAGCTGCCCTTGTAAGCTATGTTAGGCCTAGCCAATTACCCCTGAAAAATGAGAATCAAACCCTCGAACCTGAGTCTATGAAGCAAACACCTCAACTATTACACCAACCCCAGCCCTCTCAAATAAATTAACAAGTTTTAACAGGTATGCTTCCCTCTGATCAAACCAAATCATGGGTCATCTTCAATAAGATTTTAATATCATAATTAGTGAAATTGATTGATGTACTACGTAGTTTTACTGAAAGGCAGTGAAATTCTATAAAAATATTACACAACAATGTGACATGTTCATTGTGACGTTGAACTGTGGTATGCCAGCATTTCATAAAGGACTACAATGGCATTGGGTTCATTGTTCATTGGCTGTTTGAATTTGATATTTAGTGCTACATCCAGTTTCTGTGCCACAGGTAATGTCAGTACTGTTGCATAAATCTTAAACAGCACTAGTTCTTAGTGCAAGAATCTTTAAATGTTGAGACTGTTCTGGACTTAAAGACTTAAAAGAAAATGAATAAACTATGTTAAAGTTCACACTTGGTAAAAGCTGGTATTACTTTGCCTGATTTTAGCTGGTACTTAAGTTTATTGCTCAGAAACATGTAAAGGAGTGCAAGGTACAAGAGAAGTGCTGTACTTTCCATCCTACTTTGCAGATATATCATTGCACCTTATGGTTAATGCCCGACAAAAGTGGAGACATAATGGAGAGGAGAGGGATTATGAGAACAAACACATCAGGTAATGCCAGTAATATTCTACAGCAGTATTAGTGAAGAGTTGTGACCATGCAATAGCAAAGGATAGCAGGCCATAATAAGGCATATATAATAAATTATTACAAAAATGTCATTTGCTTATAGTTATTCAACTGCAGCATAAGATAACGCATAGAAATGCATGGGACACATGCATACGCATAGACAAGTTTGAAGAGTAAATCAGAGGTATTAAGTATACCAGCACAAACTCAGCATTGCACACTAAAAAAAGAAGGGCCAAAACAATTAAAATACATCATAAATGTGCATGACCTATCGTTATCTGGTACTGCACTCATTTTCTAAAAGGTACATTTCTATCCTGATTGTGCTACTTGTGGCAATGTTTGAAAAGTACAATTATGAATGGCAGCATGAGCAGACACACGTATACATGACCACAATGTTGTGTGTCTGCATTAGTCACGTCTCAGTGAGTACCACCCTGACAAATATCCGCTGCATGAGCAGACACACGTATACATGACCACAGTGTTGTGTGTCTGCAATAGTCACATCTCAGTGAGCACCACCCTGACAAGCATCCGCAGCATGAGAAGACACACGTATACATGACCACAGTGTTGTGTGTCTGCAATAGTCAAATCTCAGTGAGCACCACCCTGACAAGCATCCGCAGCATGAGAAGACACATGTATACATGACCACAGTGTTGTGTGCATCTGCACTAGTCACATCTCAGTGAGAACCACCCTGACAAACATCCATCTTTACCAGTATGCAGTGAACAGCACAAGAGCTACATCACAAAATGCAGTGCACACAGTAGTGTTTAGTGCCATTTCATAGCACTACTGACTAATGCAGCATCACCACCACCATACAGTATATTGCACAATGTAGTCTGCTGCACTGTGACCAGAGTTTGGTTAGCTGCTCAGGTACCGGTTTGAGCTGGCAGGCATGCTGCTGTCGACAAGTAGAATGAGGAGGCTAATGTCTTCTTTACTTTCTTTGTTATTATGGTGAAAGATGTTAGAATAACTGTTGGCGCTACAAAACCCTGCCATTGCAACAGTTTCTGAACAGCTATATTTGCCTCAGTACGAGTCCTGTGACTTTGTCATGACGACTGTCAGACAACTTGTGGAATGAGTATATAAAGGACGGTAAGAATGCATTATTCAAGTACACCATGAATTGTGGTAACTTTAGGCACTTCCATCTCTTTGTATTAGTTTGAGGAAATGATCCATTTAAACAGTGATTTTTTTTCCAGAAATTAAAGAGCTATGCTGGCAACTAAAACTTGGATTCCTGGATTAAGTGAAACAATAACATAACATACTTAAAATGAAGTCAGCTAAGCAAAAACAGTGACATACTTTTACTGGATGATTTAGAACCATCTGATTTGTGCACTATTTTCTTTAAACAGTTGGTAGTAGTTGCTGCTGATTTATTTTCTGAAGAAGTATTTTATTAAAAATGATGGTGCTTATGTGATTTTTTAAAGAAAATTAACATATTTGCAGTATATACACAGAAAGGAAAAAATTCAGTATCAAATACGGTTATACAATGTTAGGAATACATTGAATCATCAAGATAATCTTATATAATTAACACATTAACAGTCTTGGTATTTCAATAGCAATGCTTCAAGGTTATCCCACTTGTATGATTTTTTTTCTTGTAATTCTTTTTTGGAGGGGTGTGCATTTGCGTGTGTGTCTGATTAATAAAGGACTCTAACCAGTCTAAATTAGGCCTACAACAGAAGTAGTATACAAATATTTGTACAAGAAAGCCAACCTTTATTCATTGCTCTAAGTTTTTCCCAGAAGTATAAGCTACTTGTATCCAATGGCATCACAGGATACGTCAGGTGTTTTATTTCCACTAATAAAATCTAGCTACTACAGTGCATTGTAGATTTTGACAGTCACTTTTTATTTCTTTAACCTCATTTCTACATTGTCTAATATGTTTTCTTTTAAAACTTACAACTGCATCATGTCTTTGATACAGCTCAGAGTCTTACATTATTTTTTGTAATCCTCTGTCTGCTAAGTTTTGGTGATGAATGCTTCCTTGTTAAATGCACATTCCCAGTCTTTTCTTTATTAATTATCATTTTTTGTGTGTATTGATAACTTTGCTGTCTATTTATTTTCTTCTCAGAAAATTGTTTAGGGTGGACCCTGAAAATTTTCTGCCGCATCCTCTCCAAGTCGTCTTTATTTCTGCTATTAGTATCTTTCGGCCTGCAGTGGTGGACACTGGTCATCTTTGGTATAACGGAAAGTTTCACCTGTAAAACCCGGTTTTGTATTTATGAAATCATCTTGGTTTAAATGCGAGCATACCTCTTAACCTTCTAGTGCACAAAATATGGACAAAGCCAAAAATTATGGGGGAAGAAAGGGATAAAAATAGGTACAAATTTTGAAAATTGCTATTACAAACTTAGAAAGGTGGTAGAATATCAGATTTTGTGTTAGCATGCATTTTCTGAAGGATATGAAGTCTATAACTCAAATGTTTGTTTGGTGACTCCAATAATCAGTGGTTTGTCAGAAAACCTCACATTTTATGAAGTACAGACCAAAAACATGAGGCAAAAATCGGACATTCTGCGAAAATCCAGACATTTGAGAGGTATGAATGCAACTACTCGTCTATGGAGGAAGTCAGTCTATATGCAACATTCCCCAGGATTAGATGGTTATGAATGGCAGAACCAAAACACTTGACTTCCGTACCTTCATAAGTTTCCTTACAAATTCATATTTCTTCAGCAGTCATTGCAACACTTGTAATGATCACAATCACCTATGACCTATACTCATTAATTCTTTGGATATTTTGGTCTAAGATCCATTCAGAATTACTAAATTTTGTTCCTGTTAAGCTAACAGCCCATCAGTAGTTTATTTATTCTGTGTTTCTAATGTAACATTACATTTTTACAATTGTGGTGCCTATTTTAGTATCTTTTGTATCTTCTTTTATTCAACAAATATTTTTACTTACTTATGGGCTACACAGCTGTGGATATTGATAACTAGTGACTGGCTGTATTTTGCTAATCTGTATTCTGTACAAACCACAAAGATTTCTACAGCTGTGTCTGTAATCTCAGAGGAAATACACAACAATGTGCATAACTTACTGTAAATGGCATCACCCACACCGAACCAGAAGCTATTGCCAACCTTTTGGCCTACAGGTTCAGCTCAAATTTCTCCCTTCACCCCCAAATAGTGCAAAGGAAATGCCACATAACATAATCCCCACCACCATTACTAGGAACAGGTCATCAATGCACTTTCCAAGGCCAAAATCACTGCATCAATGGGCCCGGGTAACATCCTGGGATGTTTACTAAATAGCTTGAAACATGACCTTTCTGGTCCACTTGAATCACTTTTCATCTGCTGCCTTCAGTCAATTTTTGTGCCCAAGGAATGGAAGATGGCTTTACTCATTCCCCTGCATAAAGAAGGGCCAACCACTGATGTGGGTAACTACAGGCCCATAATTCTTACCAGCCTCATATGTAAGGCCATGGAAAAAAAAATCTTCCTGGACATGATAAATGAGTACATAGGTAACTTGCAAACACTGGACCCAATTACACTTCAACTTTCTTAAAGGATGCTCATGCCTACAAAATCTGGTGGCCTTTTTTGAAAGGGTCACCAAAGCATTGGATGAAAGTAAGACTGTGGACACAGCTTACTTCAACCTGGACAAGGCTTTTGATACGATACCCCACTCAGACATTATAGACAAACTTACTAATTTAGGTTTAAACCCTTTTGTCACCCACTAGATAGCCAACTGGCTCACTGATATGACCCAGATGGTCAAAATAAGTAAGGCTGCCTCCACCAGGAGGTCAGTCATTGGAAGAGTCCCCCCAGGACTAAGTATTGAGCCTGCTCCTTCTTAGCATCTATTTCTCTGAAGTGGAAGCAAATGCTAAAGGTTTATGGCTGACAAACTTTGCAAATGATTGTAAGTTGAGGGTTATCTTCGACTCCCTTGCAGATACTAGTATTTTTCAAGAAAATCCGTCTCTGATTAACAAAGGGTGCCAAAGCCTTGGTCTTAAACTGAATGCTAAGAAATGCATAATTGCACCCTATTGGGTAGTCACCCACCCTCGTTAATTACCACGTTGATAATACAGCCCATAATAGTCAACCCAGTGGTAGAGTATCTGGGTATGCACATACAGTAGCCTTACCTTCAACCACAATTGGCCATAGTGGTGTGGAAATCCTTTTGTGTTAGGCAACGTATAAGTAAGAGCATAGCATCTAGGTCCAAAGAGGTTATTCTCCCACTGTACTCTTCCCTTATCAGACCAGTCATGGATTACAGAGCTGTCTTGGTATGTACCTGACCAGACATTTGCAGCAGCTAGAGTGACCTCAAAGGTTCCTTAGAAAATGAATACAAGGCGTAACAAACCTGCCTTATGCAGAGCATCTTAAAGCCCTTTCCCTCTACTCAGTCTTCTAGATTTTGATGAGGTGTGATCTATGCCTGGGTTACAAAGCATCCACAACCCCACACTTATGACTCCCCTTCATATTTGTAAGTCAGAGTACAAGAAATACAAGGTCTAGGGACCTGATTTTTTTCTGTGACTTAGAAGGAGCATGCTGGAGAGACAGATGTGTCCCAGAGGCTGTTCCACCTGTGGAACAAGCTTCCCATCCATGTGCAGCTGAGTTAATCTATTACCCAGTTTAAGCACAGCTTAGGCAAGTGACTGGCGAGCAGGAAATTTAAAGCAGGCCTGGCACCCATGTCCATTACACTCTGAGGCAGCTTATAATGCCTGACCCTTGGTGCACTAGTTGAATTCAGGACATCATTATTCTTTCCGGAAGACTTGGCTAGGCTTTGAAAGGCCCACCCCAATAACAGTCTGTGAATCTATGGATCTGACAGTGGAGAGCATTGTTATTTTATGTTTATTAATAGGGAAACGGGGAAAGGATGCCTATTGAAACTTATGGAACCAGGGTACCGGAAGGGGATACTGATGGCAGGTACTGAAAAGTGCTTGGAAAACTGCACTGGAGGTGCCAGTAATGGCTGTCATAAAAGCTATTAAATAAAAAGAAATCCACAAGGAAAGTTAACCGGAGGTCTTGGCTATCATTCTTGAAATCAGAGAAATAGATGCCAAACAGCAAGAAAAAACATTTTCTTTTCTTAACTATATTTTAGGGGATGGCTGTTTTTTTTTTTTTTTTTTATTTGTTTGCTAGGTAGGGAGACTAATCCTGCTATACTTTTTAATCATGACGCAGGCATTTCAACCAAAACAACTCCAGTCACTTTTGTGCAGATAGTAATATATAGAAAGTTATGTATGTATAAATTTAAGTTCAGTTAATGTAAACTACAACAGGAGGGGACTGAAGATAATCATCTTGCATTATTAGGGTTTAAGCTACATACCAGAGGTAATTACATTTTGATTTAACCAACATTAAATAAAAATACACTTGTACAAAATATACTGGATACTTCCTAGAGGGGGAACAAGGAATTTGGGAGAGAACAGATATGCTCACTTGGTGTTGTATTTGCAGAATATACTCCTAAACACAAATCTGTAAATGCAGACAAATTAAGGGGGAAGGGGAATTTGTTTTTTTCCCCCTTCTGACTTCACTAACTACCCCTTACCTGTATCTAATGTGCCCTCTAATACTACACACAAAACTTCATCAGTGTATTTTATATTGTATCAGATAGGAAGCCCATGGCTAATTGACAATGAAGTTTTCAGCAACTTACTGCTCCATATCTCTCAGCAGTGCACCTAAACAGGGTGCTTTTTATCTCTGTTGCTGCTTCATCCTGCTCTACTACCCAATAACCAGTAGAACCATTAAGGATATAAACCATGGTTACCTTCTATTCTTCAGAATGAACTTAAGTAAAACAGAGTTTTATTTTTATAGCTAATGGTAAATAAAACCATACCTGTTGCAAAGGAGGTGTGAAATATTTTGGTATCTCCGTTTGTTAATTTATGGAAAGTAAACCTCACAAGAAATGCAGTTCCAGCTAAAATGGATGTTCTTCAGTGTACTAAGAACTGAAAACCTAATACAGATTCATTAGCTCATCAAAAAGTCTATGTACGTACATCGAGACATATGAAAAGCAAAACTGCATTCTACAGACATAATTGATATAAGGAATTCTTAGAGCATTGTTCTGATACATTTTCTCCTTCTCTTGCACTATCTGTTCTATTAAACAGAGGGTGTAGTGCACTTTGTTTGATGCTGTTAATCAAGAACACCATATTCCACAAAAGCAGTCTCTGATGGCCTGAATGACTGATTCAAAAAAATATTGAAAGTTTCATGGATTCTTTTTGGGCAGGTAACCCATGTGTGTGTATGTATGTATATGTGTGTGTGTATGTATATATATGTGTATATATACATATATATATATATATATATATATATATATATATATATATATATATATAAATAAGGATTCACTTCAGAATCTCAAAATTCCAGAACATTGAATTTCATATGACCGAGACCATATGACCGATGTTTCGGAATATCAAAATTCCGAAATAAATCCAAAAAAAAAAAATAATTTGAATGCTTCTGTAGGGGGGCATGCCCCCCTGCACCCACCACACCTCGCTACTTAATTATTCCAACTCCAAGAATGCACTACAGTGAGGAAAAGGAAATCTCCCATTCTGCGCTGTATGCAGATCTCCATTCACATTGTCGGGATTGTCTCAGCCATATGAAATTCGATCTTTCAGGATTTTGACATTGTGAAGTGTTCCCGTGTATGTATATATATATATATATATATATATATATATATATATATATATATATATATATATATATATATATATATATATATTCATATATAGATAGATATATTACACTTTATTCACTGGGTTACACTAGACTATAGCCTTTCTTCCAAAATGTGGTGTTCATACTTACCAGGAAAAATTTAGTTGAGGCACCAAGGAACATCACCTATTTTTTTTTTTTTTGATAAATGCTCTGTGATGATCTACGTCCACTTGAATTACCACCGACCTAGGCAGATGGACTTTGGTTTAACATCTCATCTAAAGGATGGATATAGATCCTAGTCATGCAACCCATACAGTTTGAGTGCATTTGCCTTCCTGATCAGTAAGGTTCATACCGCCGTAACCTAGAAGTAAATTTTTGGGTACCCATCCAATCAGAAGTCAAACTTGAAGATTGTTAATGTGTTACACTGTTTGACTTGCAGAGGGAACTGGTTCAATCGCATAAAGTGAATGCTTTTAGTATTAGTGTTTCTGAGATGGAAGAGGTCTACTAGGAAAAAAAATCTTAAAAATCATACTTTATTAATCTTTCAGGTAAGTCATACTTCTTTATTAATTTTTCAGGCAAGTCCACTCATGCTTCTCAACTGTCCAGATGTTTCCAGGATGTCCAGATTTTTTCCTCACATTTTTGGTTTGTTCCTCATAAAATTTGTGGTTTTCTGGCAAATCATTGAGGACTGAACTAACTAAATAATAATAAATAATGACATGCGTTTGAGTTTTAGACTTCAAATCCTTCAGAAAATAAATAATTCAGAATCTGTTATTTTAGCATCTTTCTAGGTTTATAGGAGCAATATTTAAAACTGGCCCGTATTTTTGGGCCTTTATCCCACCATTATTTCTGCCTTTGTCCAGCTTTATTGCATTGAGAGATAAGAGTCCACTAGATACAAGAATCCCTGTTCAGCTTAACCCTGGGTAACCCATTAGTTAGATGACTGGCTCACACTTGGCAAATGGAGGCTGAGGGAATCATTAAAATAAGCAGCTAATTATCCTAATTATCATCCCAGACTTAATCCTCCGCACTAACTCCGGGGGGGGGGGGGGGTCATGTTAACAAGTTTTAGACATGCATGGAGAGATGGTCAGTTTTTTATGATTTTTTTTATCTGAGACTGAAGTTAACACTTTCATGCTCCTGGGCTTCATATCTTGTTCATTGTTTCCTTTGCTTATAATTTTATCCATGGCAAACAGTATACTATATTATGGAAGAAGACTTGTGGTTAGGCTTCCCTGATTATACCACTTATTTGGCAGTGCAGCCTACAAACCACAAAATTGCAGATTTACAGTGTTTAGAATGTTATGTTTTATGAATTTTGTTTGATACTAACACCATTTGCATGAACGTCCACGTGCTTGGGGGCAAACCTCAATTCCTAATATTGCAAGTCACTATAATAAAATATAGTCACATTATAAATTTTTGCAATTGCTTGAATTTTTTCAAGTTATGGAGCTTCTGTAATCACAGATAACACAACTCATCTTTTGCAACACTTCTTCTGCAACTCTGTTAACAGATTGCCTGTGTTGTTAATGAGTTACATGTGTTGCAGAGAAGATGACTGATAAATATGTACAGTAATAGAAAATAAGATGGGAGATGAGCAGTTTGAAGTCCTATCTGGATGCAGCACAACTATCCCAGTGTGTGCAGTAAGACAGAGGCTTGAGAAGAAGATATAGATGAGAAAAGAGAGGGAATGGGCATTCCTAAACGTGGAGAAAGTGTATAACATGGTCCCAAGAAAGCTGATTTGGACCATCCTATGACCGTTCAAAACCCAAGCAACATTGGTAGAATTAGTAGAGAGCTATGTATAAGGACCCAATGACACAGGTGCAACTAGTGTCTGGGCTCACAGAGGGCTTCCCAAAGGGGAGTAAGGGTGCATCAGGGTTCAGCTGTGTGCCCAGTGCTCTACTTACTGTTGCTGGGACTACATTAGCAAACAAGTGAACAGAAACAATTGGAAAAGCTGCTATATGCAGATAATGTAGCATTATATGCATACTTTGAATAAGAACTTCACCAAATGATAGAGGATTGGAATGCAGAACTGAAAGCACAATTGATTAAATTGAGCACTGACAATTGTAATGGCAACAAATGAGGGAATTAGAATATGTTCTTAAATAGAAGGAAATTTTAAAGAAGATCTTAACAGCCTTAGGTATGTGGGAGGGGCATGTGAGGAGAAGCGAAGTCTGAATGAAGAGGTCAGAGATAGAATCAGATGTGCATCAGCCAAATTGCGCAGAGTATCAGGGGTAGTGTATGGCAGAAGAATACCAAGAAGCTAAAAAGATGGTGCACCCAGTACTAATGTCTGATAAAGAAGTCTGGGCAGTGAAGGCAGAGCAGTTCAGGAAGCCAAAGAAGTTAAAGATGAAACACCTAAGACATGGAGTAGGGTGCATATTGGGTGACAGATAAAGAAATGAGGTCAAAGCAGAAGGCAGTCAAATAGCTACAGTGACAGACAAAATCCAAGAGAACAGATTACAGTGGTTTGGCACATGTGCAGGAAAGCAGAGGTCAATGACATGAAGATAATTTGGGACAGACTGGAAGAAGACCAGAGGAAATGAGGGCAACCAACAAAGAAATAGGTGGATTGTGTGACAGACGTCCTGCAACATTCTGGAATGACTGTCAAAGAAGGTAGGGGAGTGGCTGCTCCATGCAGAAAAAGTAGAGTTTATAATAATAATGTTTGATGTATAAATGCAGAGACAGAAAATGGAGAAAATTGTGGAATATTTACTGCATTTTCCCATATTGGCAGCTACTGATAAGACACATTCAGTGAGATATTCAAGCACGTTGAAACTTGTATATACACAAGATGTATAATCCTCAGCAACTGCAGTAATCTGTTCACCGCTGCTTTACCACTGTGGTGCATAATTCCTTAATGAAACTGTGATTGTTTTGTAATCGACACTCATACATAAGATTATAAAATATCACAAACACATTACTGACGACAGCAGAGGCCCATTGAGAAAAGCTCCAACATAAACAATAATAGTATATAAAAAGTATTTAAAAATAATAAGACTCCATTACAATATCTATGTAGCAACAAAGCTCCTTTACATGCAGGAAAAAAAAAACATAATTGCATATAAAAACAGTCATAACAGTTTGAGTAACACAGTGCAGTACTGGAAAAAAAAACATTGTTGCACATAACTAACATTGTTTACATTTCAGGGTTGATGATGCAGAGTGCAACAAAGGATCTACATAGAACAATTGTATAGCAGAGATAACATTTTAGATAGAGAGTAAGACCCATATTAGTAAAGATATATGTATAAGGAAACAGCTTAGGCAGTCAAGGAAAAGAACACCACTCCAAGTGTAACTCACGTTTAGGTATACTGTGATAGCGTAACTAATTTTAATTTAAAATTGTGAATATAGTAAGGGGGAATCAAAAAATAACAAGCTCACTATATAGATTTTCCTATTTATGTTGGTGCTAGCAAGGGTCACAAGACGTAATTCCATGAATTAGATAAATGGGATTTTAGAAGAGTTTTAAAGTTAAGTTTATTAGCTGTGGATCTTATGTTTATAGGTATGGCATTTCAGATTTTTGCAATGAATCGGAGTGCTGGGAGTCTCCAGAGGACTTCTTACTTCTGGTTAAGTTGAGTAATGATTTGTTTCTGGACTGGAGTAATTGATTGCTAGAAAAGTGATTATGTAGGTCTTGAAGAGATGGCATTTTATCTGGATGGTGAAGTATTTGGTGGGCCATTGTAAGCTGATTAAGGGTAAGCAGATTGGATAATTCTAGCCAAGAGAACTGTTTAAGGGCCAGACAGTGGGGAGATCTTTAAACAAAATTGGTGGCAAACTTTGCTATTTTGTTATAACTGGTGTTCAGTTTGGTTAATTATTAAGGTATATGAATATAGGGGGGTGCATAAAGTCTGGAGACATGGCAGCTTTTAGCAATAATTATTTTAGTGTTATTAGTTAGGTATTTTTATATCTGTATAAAGCTCTGAGTTTTTTGTGAACTTTTTTTTGTTTGAGCAATGTGCAAGTTAAACTTCATGTTGTGGTCTATAAAGACAGCTATGAGTTTGGTTTGGGGGATTGGCATAATGGGAGTATTGTTACAAGAAGTAATTTTGAATATGATCTGTTTTTTGTAGGTTGATATACCATCAAGTTAGTTTTATTTGGGTTGAGTATGAGCTCTGCTTTGGCTAGCCAAGATTCAACTGCAGCAAAGTATTCCTGTGTTATATTCTGTAGTTAATAAAATATGCAATCCCGTAACAGACTCAATAAAGGCTGTTCCACAAAACGTCACCAAAGTCAGCAAAATCAGACTCTTCAGTCCAAGATAAAATTCCACAAAGGTTTAATACATGATAAAAGTTGAACATAGGTTAAGCGCTTTCATTTCCACAGTAAACGGAAACTTCTTCAGAACAAAGCAGTACATCATATATCACACCTATATATATCATCCATTAAATTGATTGATTTATCTGATCCAATTAATCAGTCATTCAATTTGAATTTTAAAGTAACATGATGGTATAGTTGTTGTTAACTTAAAAAATGTGTTGTTCACGTATTAACTTTCATTCAATACACTAGACTATACACCATATACTGCATTTATGTGCAAAATCACAAGGTTTCATAAGTTCATAAATCACATAACTATCTAGTATCTGATTTAACCAACCATATATATATATATAAAAATGTACATATATAATACATAATGTATAAAAATTAATATATAGAATTAAGTAGAATTAATATATAGAATTATGTAAAAAATATATATGTAAATAAATATAAACAATTAAATATAAATATAAGTGCGCCTAATGTATAATTGTAAATATAATATAATATAATATAATATAATGTGTATAAAAATTCATCATATATGATCATTATATTCTGTAGTTGCTGGAGTGAAGGGGCAGAACAGATAAAGGTCAAGTTGTCCGCATATTGAGCCAAGGATGCATGTAGGGTGGCAGTGTGAAGGTTGTTAGTAAATATGCTAAGAAGAAGAGGACCAAGGATAAACCTTTGTGAAACACCCTGCCATTTTACAGCTTGGTAATGGCCAGATAAATAGTCCTTGAACCATGCAAGTATGGAGTAGCTTATATTAAGTTTAGAAAGACTGTCATAAGATCAAATAAAAATAGACAAGCCTTTATAAATATCTGAACTGAAAATTCAAATGAATAACTTAAAACACAATAGGCCACCTGGAAATGACAGTATAATACCTGAACTATACAAAATGATTATGGATGCTTTGAATATTTTACCTAGAGGTATTTTCAGTTGTTAAAGGACTTAAGACGGTACCACCATCCTGGAATACAATTTAATATCCCCAATTTTAAAATGTGACAAGGACTCAACACAGTGTTATTCATGTAGACAGGATTTTGTTTTATTAAATGTCGCTTATAAAATATTCATGGCAATCTATACCTGTAGAATAAAACAATGTCTTCCAGTATTGATAAAGAATGATCAGACTGGGTTTATAATGAACAGGAACACCTGTGATAATATCAACAGAATATTATCAATAATTGATTATACTAATTCAGAAAAAGTGCTAACTTTGGTTAATCTAGATAGCAGTACATTTGATTCAGTTAGTTGGGAGTACTTGCTATTAGTACTAGAAGAATGTAATTTTTCAAACAATTTCTTACAATTAATCAGACTTATCTATGAAAACTCCTTTGCATGCATTAAGGATAGGCACATATACTTCCCAGTCAATCATGATTACGAAACGTACTAAGCAGGGTTGTCCCTTGACCCCAGTGGTTTTTGCTCTAGCTCTGGAACCATTTGCAAATTGCATAAACTCAAATAAAAACCTCAAATGCATACTAATAAATAATGATTTAACCCCTAAAATACAATTATTTGTAGATGACATCTTATTAACTTTGATTGCAATTATTCTCTTATTGCAGTATTCCAAGCAATAGAAATACTTCAGAAGAAATTGGGACTCAGCTTTAATGAGAATAAGCCTAAAATACTACCTGTTAATTATAATATTAATAAAATAGATAAGAAATTATATAAATACATTGTGAAAGATGATAAAATCACTTGGGGATAATTTTGTCAGTTGATAAATATATGACAACCTTTAATTACAATAACTTGAATTCCATAAAACAAATACATAATAAATAGAATATTATTTCACTATGAAAGAAACTCTCCTTAAAATGATTATCCTTCCAAAAATTATATATATAATACAATCTTTATGCCTCCCACTCCCCAAAAAATATAAACGAGTATAGTTCTTTTTTTGGAGATTTTTATGGTTTCCTAATAAGCCTAGATTAGCTCTAAGCAATCACATTACAGATTGGGCATCAGGTGGTATTGGTCTTCCAGACTAAGAATTGTATTCCCCGTCATCATTTAAGACAATAATTGATCGGTTAAATAATTATAATAACAAATGAAAAGATATGCAGTGAGGTATTTGGTGTAAATTCAATAATTTAACAAAATCATATTGTACTAAAATAGCTACTAATAATTTGCATTGGTTAGTAAAAAGCTGTTTTATAGAAAGCAAAAACTAGTTAACTCATATTAATATGATAATCTTCTTTAAACAATTCATTTTCAGAAACATTTAATTTAACAGCAATGGCTACATTTAAAGACAAAACCCTATTATACTGGTTTCAATTGCTAGAAAATGGGAAGTTACAAAATGTTGACCATATTATTAAAAATATTTGAGTTAAGCAAAGATATGTGGTTAGAAATTCAAAATTATAGACACTTTGTTGGACGTAAGATTAATCTAATGCAACCAATAGTTAGAAATTCTTTCTGCACATTCATTAGTTTACTCATTACTGTAATGTACCAGAATATGATTGGAAAGGGACTTGTATGTAAAATATACAAGGTACTTAAGAAATCAACAGTATGTCACAGAGAAAGTTACTGGGATTATTTTAGATGATGATAAACTAATAGTCTAATCATCAAAACAAAGTACTTCATCACTAAGGTGAAAGATATTCTCTTGGAAGTTCTTATATCATACCACATAAAGTTGAACTGATGTTTAATGAAGACATAGGATGCTGGAGATGTAAACTAAATGTTAAAGCTGATTGTATAAAACTTGAAACATTTGGGATAATATGAATGCTCTCTTACAGTCTGTTTTTAATGATAAAGTTTTGCTGACCATATCTCTATTTTATTTAATACACCTATTCCCACTTGTATCATGGGAAGTTAAATACTCTCTTTTATGGAGTACTTTAACATTATCAAGAGAAGTCATTACCAAGAACTGGAGTCAGATTACTCCTGCTATAAAGGAATTTGTACACTTGTCAACTGACGGTCGACATCTTGAATGAATATCTGGAATCATCTCTTCATATAATATCTGGTTGGAATTCAAAGAACTGCTGGATAAACAGACTTTAATTATTCTTGCCACATTTCTTTTTTGTTTTAAAAGCTTTGTTTTATAGTAAACACCATTGCAAATAGTTATTCTAGTTTATTATTCTTTTCAGTATGTATATTTGTTTTATAATATTTCTATTATCATATATTAATGTTTTGTTAAAATTTTCAATAAAAACATTTTAGAAGAAAAAGAAAATACAATTAAGAGTTTATTATAAGAACAGTATCAAAAGCCTTTGAGAGATCTAGAAAGATAGAAGAAATGAGTTTGTCTTCATTCCAGACATGATTAGCACTATTAGTGAAGCTGATAAGGCTGTGTTAGTGCCGATTTGATTAGGAAAGAGTCCATGCTGTGTATAAGCTAGAAGCTTATTAGCTAAGAGATAGCTTGGAGTTTGCGAATGTATGCACCTTTCAAGAATTTTTGATAAAGTTGATAAAATCGCAATAGGCTGGTAGTCTGATAGTTGTACAGAGTTACCACCTTTGTGAAGTGGGTATTATATGTGATATTTTCCAAAAGGCTGGGACATGTTCTAAGATTGCTTGATTGGTAATTATAGAGACTGGATAAAATATGTCTTTGGCTGCAGTTTTGAGAAATTCAGCAGGCAGTTGTCTGCTGCAAGGGTTGTGGGCTTGAGTTTGTTGAGATATTTATATATATATATATATATATATATATATATATATATATATATATATATATATATATATATATATATTTTACTGGTTAGGACTGGTTGCAGCAAAAAGTAATTGTTGTTTTGTGTGGTGATGGGCAGTTATCAGTGAGGGGTTAGTATGGATTTGGTGAAAAATTTGTTAAACTAAATGGCATTGTTGTCGGTAGAATTGCTGGTGGATGGGGTGGTTGTGCTAATTTGTCCACTTTGCAGATTTTTGTTAATGACCAACCAGAACTGTTGTGGGTTCTTTTTGTGGTTTGATTGTATGTCAGAGTGATATCTTTTTTTGTCTAGCCTCATTTGCTTTTTAGATTTGTTTCTTAGTTCAACGTATTTATGTTGACTTGCTGCATTTTTGTTGGAGAGCCACATTTCCCAGGCTTTATCTTTATCTTTTAGAAGTGATCTTGTCTCTTTGGAAAGCTGAGGGGCATAGTTGGACTTAATTCTTATTTTTCTAGCAGGGACTACTTTATTTAGCAAGTGTGAATGGAGCTGGAAGACATTGGTTCTATTGTGGAATGTTTTAGGTAAAAAAAAACAATCAGAAATATTCATAGAAGTACTTTTTTATTAAATATATTTTCAATACTTACAGTTAATAAGTATTGAACTGGTAATGGGCTTCAGTCTATACTCTTTGGAACCTTGATGCTATACAAAAAATTGCTAGAGAAATATTTTAATAATAAAACACATTTCTTAACCAAGAAGGCCCACTGGATAACAGTTCCTTTTCAGGTGAAACCCAGGAAAACTAGTTGTGCGAGAAGCTCAAGGTCACACAGTACACAAATGAGGGCTCAGCGAATTAAACCCTGTAATGCAGGAACTACAGCTGACAGCCTTATCCATTTGCACCAACTCTGAGACATTCATGCAGTGGGACAAGTCTCTCTAGCTATTTAAATGCAAGTGACACCAGTAGATGTTAGGTATTGTCATTTCCTGTTTACACTGTACTCATCCCTCATTAGATCCATTATAGAGTACAACGCCCCATTTGGTATGTACCTCACAAGAGATTTGCAACAACTGGAAAGGCCACAGAAATACCTCACTAAAAGAATCACAGGCCTAAAGCAGATGCCCTATGCTGACCGTCTAAAAAAAAAAAAAACTCTATACTCTGTCGCATAGCGCCTACTCAAGAGGCGATTTCTGCTTAACATGTCAAACCCAGTGCTGCTGGACATGCTACACTTAAAGAAATCCAAATCCCTCAGAGCCACATGCTCCAGGGATCTAAACCTTGTCATCACAATGAACAAAACATGCTGGAGTGATAGGTTCCTGACCGAGAGACTCCCTATACTTTGGAATAGACTGTCCATACATGTCAAGCAGACCACCTCTTTGGCCCTCTTCAAAACGAACCTTGACAATTGGATGGGAGATAGGAAATTCACCCCGGGGATCACATCAGCCACCCTGCTAGACAGGGGACCAGGGAAGTAAATATTCTGGGAAGAAATAGCCAGGGAATTGTTATGGCTAGGCTTATATAGGCCCTAGGCCCGACAGACTAGTACCAACCTATGAACTAAAATGTCTGAGGAAGTTCATTATTGATAACACATGGCACTTTTAAAATGTCTGCAAGTGAAAGGTTTACTAGTTAGAGGAAACTTTTAGGATTACAGGGGCTTGGGTTAGTGATACGATACATGCACTCTATAAGCACTTACACAAGTGGGATGGATTGTGCTATCCCAAACAGAACCAAGACGCTATCCTCCAAAAAAAGGGAGCCAATCTTGTGGTCCCCTGCCATAAATAAACTCTGCAACAGAAGGAAGAAACTGTTGCAAAAGAGAGTAAAATCCCATGAGTGGAGGAGTTCCCTGGTCAGCCTCAGTAAGAAGCTAAGATCCCTTATAAGATCCTCCAAAGCTAGCTTCGAAAACAAAATCACCACTTATTCTAGGGACAACCACAACGCATTCTATAGCTATGTCAAGAATCTCAGTGGCAACACCCAGATCTGCTCTGAGTTACAGCACAACGGCATGAAAATTACAGAACCAACTGATATTGCCAATGTCCTGCCAGATAGATTCAGTGCTAACTTTACCCCCCCTCTTACCCCCTAAAGGGCCCATATCTATACAGGAAAAATGCAGAGTCCCTGTAATCACAACTACGCAGTTAAAAGCTTCACTCTCTAAAGCCAAAAACAGCATCCATGGGACTGGACAACATCCCAAGCTGCATTTTACACTAACTTCAGAACGAACTGGCTCCCCACCTAAGCACCATGTTCAATCATAGTCTCACATCAGGCTTTGTGCCCACTGACTGACTCACAGCAACAGTTATCCCACTCCACAAAGGGGGAGCCACCACTGATCCCAGGAACTCTCGCCCTATTAGCCCGATGAGCCTGGTCTGTAAGGCCATGGAACATATTATCATGGAATTCATAAACTAAGACATTGGTAACCTCCAAACTCTGGACCCCACCCAGTTCGGGTTTGTGAAAGGCAGATCATGCCTCCTGAACCTGACTGACTTCCTTCTTTGAGGCAGTCACCAAAGCTGTAGACGAGGGTAACGTGGTTCACACATCCTATCTTGACCTTGCCAAGGCTTTCGACACCATCCCCCATTTTGGAATTATAGCTAAACTCTAAACTAGGTATAAATCCCCATGTCACAAGATGGGTTACCAATTGGCTTACTGACAGAACCCATACTGTAAAAGTTGCAGACTCCAAATCTGACTTCAAAACCAGTGATAAGTGGAGTACCACAGGGTTCAGTCCTTGGACTTCTCATGTTTGGTATCTACTTCTCTGAAGTACAGGTAAACATAGAAGGCCTTTGGCTAACGAAGTTTGCAGATGACTGCAAACTAGGAGCCATAGTTGAGTCCCCAAATGATGTGGACTTCCTACAGAAGGGCCTCACTGAGACAGATGCCTGGTGTCAGAGCCATGGCCTCAAGCTCAATGCCAGAAAGTGCATTGTCATCCCCTTTGGTAAAAACTCTGTACCCATGAACTACCACATAGGCAGCAGTCTACTTAATGCCGAATGTGTGATGAGACCTGGTGACCTAGGTATAAAGTAGTCTCTCCTTTGATAATCACATCACCACAGTAGTCAGGAAATCCTTCTACATGGCACACCTCATCACAAAAGGGTTCTCATCTAGGAAAAAAGAGGTCATTGTCCCCCTTTACTCGTCACTCATTAGACCCATTATAGAATACAATGCCCCTTTTGGAATATACCTCACAAGACATCTGCAGCAGCTGGAAAGGCCACAGAAGTACCTCACAAAGAGGATTACTGGCCTCAAACAGTTGCCCTATACTGACCGTCTCAAAAAACTCCAGCTTTACTCTGTAGCATATTGCCTACTCCAAGGTGATCCCTGCCTAACATACAAAGCTATGTCAAACCCGGAGCTGTTGGACATGCTACACCTAAAGAAATCCCAATCCCTCCGAGCTACACGCTCTAGGGACCTAAACCTTGTCAGCACAATAAACAGGACATGCTGGAGGGATGGATTCCTGTCCCAGATACTTCCCATACTCTGGAACAATCTACCCATCTATGTCAAGCAAAGTTCCTCATTAGCACTCTTCAAGAAAAATCTTGATGAGTGGATGGGAAATAGGAAATACACCCCGGGGATCACTTTGGTGGCTCTGCTCGACACGGGCACAGGAAAATAACTTTCTTGGGTGGTGTAAGCCAGGGAACCTTGTTGGCTAGGCTTACATAGGCCCTTGGGCCGATAGCCTAGTACCTACCTATGAACCTATATCTTGACAGTTTTCTTTGAAGCAGCATTTATTTAATATATATCTAAAGGTTCACTGATGTGTCATATCTGGATTACATTATGACTGATATAGTATGGCTTTGTCTTCCTCACTTAATATGATTTTTTTAATCTCATGCTTGATATTTTTTTTCAGTCCAGTACCATAGCATTAGTAAGTGATCAGTGTTGAAAGTTGGGCCAAACTGACCTGAATGATAAGTTCATAACTAGAAGGCAGGAGTAGTGTAGGCCAGGCCCATCTGCTTTTGCAGATCAAGATGTCATTACAGCTTTATAATAGAGGACCTCTTTTCTTTTAACATTGCACAGTCCTCAAGGATGGGTTCTGAAGATTTAAACATATGAGGGAATAATAGAAGTAACACTTGAGAATTTGTAAAAGAACTGAGACTGTTACTGCTTTGATAATGCCACAAACATCTAACATTTAATTGCATGCTCTCCTGTCTCTCTTAAAATGACATCATTGTAGGTGTAAAGTGAAAGATTGACTTTTCAGATGTTACAATGATTGCAGCACTGCTAATATGCAAAACAAAAATAGTGTAAAAGGAAGAACAGGTTTCATAGATTTGGACAGTTTAAGTTGTAGAAGCTTAAGTTCAAAGCAAAAGGGAGAAAATGAAATTAAGCTAAGAACTAGTGACAATAAACTTGGTCAGTAACTGGTGAGAATCAGATCAGATGAGATAAAGCTGAGTGAGTAAAGCAAGCCCACAGCCAGGGAGGCTGGTAAATAGTATATACTGCACTGGGACTGACTTCTGTAGAAATCTAAGAACATTTAGCCCTGTAAACAGGCCGGAGGAAGAATATCATCTGGGGTAATTTGCATGCCTCTGGAGCTGTAATCAACATAAACAGTAACTTTTTAAAAGATTGTAGAAATGGTAGAAACATAGGGCAGTGAGGGATAAGAACCCTCCACTGTAAGTGAAATCATGGACTGTGCCCTAAGCTCCTGCTTGTGTGTTGTTCAACAAAAAAAAAGTGACCTGCTGACCCTTCATAACAGGGACCTTGGAATCCTTACTTTAGTGCGTGTGCATGCACATGTCTGTGTGTATGCAAGTGTGCATGAGTGCATTTATGGGAGTGTAATTGAATGTCTGAATGTGAATGAGTGCATATGCATGCATGTGATTGTGTGTACACACGCACCCTTCTGGTTAATTTACGCAGTCTATTCCTGTGAATAGATATCAGACTGGTTCAGACAGGAACTAACTTGGCTGAGTGATCAGCCATTATCTGGTGTGCATATGTATGAATTAATCTGCTCTCAGTCAGTTGGCTGTGATCATAATACCTTGATCCTTCAACCAGAGGAAAAGATGTGGATAACAATTAAAAGAGAGAGGAAAGATTTTATCTTGGAAGGGAAGACATCAAAGGTCAAGTGGCATAAGCTGATTCTTTCAATAGAACAAGGCAGACTAGGATTACCCATTTTGAGGGGGTATTTTAGAGCACCACAATCAAGGTTCTTGTACGTAGCACAAGCAGAAAACTATAATTCAAAGTGGAAAGCAATGCTGATGATTCAGGAGGGGAGCTCAAGAAATAAGGAGAGATTGGGATTTTGGATGCAGACTGTTAAGAAGAAAAAAGTCATGTAGAGTATTATATTCATAAAATAACAGGGAGTATTCTAAGAACTAAACCAGCATGAGAATGGAAAAAACAGATTCTGACGATAGGGATGACTGTGGTTAGGGATACAGATAATAGGCAAGAGGGGCTGGAATGTATTGGAGAAAACTGGCAAAGGAACCGAGGTAATGGAAGCAAATAACTAGAAGGGGAAAGGTAATAGAATGGGAAGAGGCCAAGAATTTATTTGGACTGCAGGTTAGAGATTGCCTTAACTACCAAGGATGAATATCGGAGTATAGGCAAAGAGAAAGAAATGGGGGGGGGGGTCCTAAATGAAAGACCAGCACTGGAAGAGTTTTTAATAGAATCTAGAACAGAAGCTGCCATTAAAGGAATAATTATTAGCGCATATAAAGTATTGCTTGATAATTATAATCAATCAGAGAAGCATAAAAAGGATTGGGAAGAAAGACTGGATAAGCAATTCACAAAGAAACAATGGGAGATGTATATATGTCTCCCAAATATGCAACAAAGTCTAGAAGATTTAGGATCTTTGCCTGGAAGTGTTTACATAGATATTTTTATACCCCAAGTAGACTCCAAAGTATTTTCCTCAGGAGAATAGCAAATGTTGGAGGTGAGACGGGCAAGAAAGAGGTGGCTGGCAACATCATTTTTGAGACTGTAATGAGCTGGCCGACTTCAGGGATTCCCTCTGAGCTGCTCTGTTGGAGATGTTGGTTGAGCAGATTGGATTGACTGGGGAGATGATTTTTTTGAGCTGTGATACAGAATCAGAATTGCATAGAGATAATAAAGCCTTGCTGAGTCTAATTATGGTGGCTGCCAAAAAAGCAATTAATAGAAAATAGAAATCAAATTCTAGACAAACTTTACTAGAAGTAGTGAATATAGTAGTGAATATAGTAAGAGAGATAAAACAACTGGAACTGGGATCTTTAGAAAAGGGATGGAACAAACTACATAGAAAAAATGGGAATTGTGGGAACAATATATGCAGAGAAGGAGCGAGGTTTAAGAGACACGATTTGAATTAGCCGTATAATGCTTTACTGGCAATGACTGTAGAGATAAGTGTATAATGTTTCTAAATACAATTGTTTCAATGGAGTCTGTGATGTATAATGTTTGAAAGTAATGTGGTGTCAGTTTGTTTTTCATTTATATAAATGAGATTGCCTATGCCATATGTGATAATTTAATAACGATGTTTATTTAAAAAAGCATGCCTATATATATATATATATATATATATATATATATATATAAATGTAGGTAAGATATAAAAGGTACAAATACAGTTGTAATGTGGACAGTGTGTGCAAACTATTTTCCCCAGACTATGCAGTACTCAGTGGGTGCTAATCATAAACAGTGTGAACAATGTTAGTGCAATTGCATGTGCAAAGACAAAAAAACAATCCATAGACAAAGATAGAAAGACGGTGCTTAACACTACTGAAAATAAGCAAAAACTTTTTAATTAAATAAATGTACTACACTGGTGTCCAGGAACATTGCAGTTATTGAAGGTTGAGAAGCGTGTTCAGCCACATACATGGAAATACAAAAAGGAATACATAGTTGAGGGAGCAGCAGTGTATGCAGTATAACCTCTCAGTAATTTGCCATGTATTATCCATCATAGTCTAACCGATGTATCTGCTATCACAGCATATATCCCATGATGTCCAGTAGCATTGTAGTACCAGGAGGAGCTTTCAGCTTCATATACTGTATACCAGCTTTAGCAGACTGGACAGGTTCCCTGTAAAATGTCTGACATTGAATAAGCTGTGTTACCTTTGTCGGGCATTGGAAAAGGCAGTTGGAAGATGTAGACCAAATACGTTTCCAAACAGAGCATACATGATGTGACCATCCTAGCTGCAATCTTCTAAATACTTCCAAAAACATCATAGAATTTGTCTTTGTGCACCTAAATGTCTTTGCACTGTCTTGACAGCTGCAAGCACAAAGTCCTGAAGGCCTGCCTCATGTTATGGCCTGCTGCATGCTAAACATTGTGTTGCTGGTGATCCTGCATACACACCCAATGTATGATAGTGATGACAGGGATGTGCAAGGACACTAGTACCATTTAATGCCTGACAACATGGTGTGCAGCTGCAACTATAGGAGATATGAGATGGCATGCTGGCACAGGTGTTATGATGAAGGCATGATATGGTACTGCTAAGAAAAGTTGCATGCATTAGTAAACGATATGCACTGATGACATGACACATGCATAGATTTCATATAAAGTACAAGAACTGAGTAAGCATGTTTAAAATACTATTTATTTAGCAAGGAATTGGATTTAGTGCATTATTAACCAAGCTAGTTGCATAGCACAGGTTGCAACAGGAAGTACAATAATACAGTGGTCTGGACCTCAAAGTTTACCATGTGATGTAGCAAATTGGGCACCCCAACAAGACTTCTCCAAGAAGTATATTCCACTTTATGTAAGTTACCTACTATCTAGCACGTGTGCAGTTGTAATGATCATGTATGTTGGCAAGGCATGTAACCTGGCTCAGCTGTGAGTCCTGACTAAGACATGTGGGCTAGTACATTTATCATGATAACAAAAGTAATGCTTCTATAGCATTTAAAACCCAACTACCTACCCAAATTTTAAGTACTACAGATTGCACTGTTTTATTGTCATTTTAGGTATTCAATAATTTCTGCTTATCTATTTTCAGCTTCCTAGAAAAATAAACTTTAATGTTTAGTAGCAATGCAATAACTTTGGAATTTCATTGTGCCTTCTTTCTTTCCCTGTCTGTTGAGCAGTTCATGTACAGTTATCTGACCACTGGTCCCTCCTCTCCATGGCATCACTGCACTGCATACCATTGGCCCATTATGAATAATTATGTAGCCACTACAAATAATCCTGTTTCAGTTAATCAACATGCAATTAATTCAAACCCAAAACATCTACAATCTTGGGAGTTTGTTATTCAAAACGGTGGCACTTACAAGTTTGCAGAATACAAACAGCACATTTTTTTATCAAGAGGTTATCCCTTCTGCACCCCTGTCATGAGGCAAGTGCCCACAATCATGAGCTATTCACATACCAACTCCAAGGTTGCACAAGCTTGGAGGAGAGACAGTGAGAACAACATAACAGCCATTCTCTAGCTATCCTTCATGTCTAGCTGCCATGGGAGGACCCCAGTTGTCTTTCATGTTTAGTGTGCTGGTGTCGATCAACTGGTAAAACAAACAGTAGGGCTTTACATATATTCATGATGATTATAATTCCATTTAACACTTCGGCAGAGAAAAGTGATAATGTCACTCTGTGCAAACAGTTTAAAGGCTAAACACACAAAACTGATTGGAAAATGTTCTAGAGTTGCATAACCCAAGGTTCGTTCTTGGTACATGCATGATACCCTGTCAGTGTTAGGTTTGTTGACCTTACGCAGTCAAAGTTTCAGAGGTTGACATATGGGGCTACTGTACTAAAGTGAGTTGACCCATATATATGTTGAAACTGCACTGCATTTAATCACTAAATCTTACTTTTAGATGTTCCTGTATTTGGTATTGCTATTTCAAGGTGGTCCTTTTGTTTTTCATCACATAGATTCATAGGTGTGTACTAGGCTCATGAATGCTAGGGCTTTTTCAAGCCTAGCTATGCATCCCAAATCTCTGACAAGTTCTGGTACTCTTGATGGGTGTGAGCAGGGGCTTGGAAGATAAAACATTTACAGGCTGCTTGTGTCCACTACAGACATAGGAGCCAAACCAGGGATGAATTTCCTGTACACCATCCTGTTATCCAAGTTACACTTGAATTGGGAAGGAACTCTGCTTCATGTAGATGGGAGAGCTTGTTCCAGAGAAGGGGTAGTCTCTGTTTTACATACCTGCTTTTCCAGCACGTCCTGTTTATACCACAGGCAAGGTTTAAGTCTTTAAAATGGGTAATTCTGATGCTGTTGTCTTGCAGATATGCTGGAGGTCCATCAAGGTGGGCTCTAACAATGCCTCGTATGCCAGCCATAGATGTCCCCTCAACAGCCTGTAGGAGAGAGAATATGGGGATAGGGTCTTGAGGTGGTCTGCACAGGACGTGTTACTTATGTCCAGTATTGTCTTGGTGAGGAACATTTGTGGATGTTCCAGTTGTTGGATGTGCCTGGTTAGTGATGTACCAAATGGAGCATTGTACTAGTTAAGTCTGATGAATGCCAAATACAGTGGACCAATGAACTCCTTGGACCTAGATATGCCATATCTTTGTTTATTAGTTGCACAACATAGAGTGATTTACTCATTACTACAGATACAAAATGGTCAAAGGCTACATTGCTGTCTATGTATGGCCACAAGTGCCTGCCTATTGGGACTCCTCTTAGGGTGTTGTCAATATGATGGTTACCTGGGGGTGGATGACTTCTGGAAGGTTACTGACGTGTTTTTTTGGCATTTAGTTTTAGTCCATGTCTCTGACACCAGTTATTTACCTATGTCAGCCCTTCCTGGAGAATGTGTTTCATTGAGGGAATCTGACTGCCCCTAATTTGAACTCATCTGCAAATTTAGTCAGCCATTGGCATTGGCCTTGACTTCAGAGAAGTAAATACCAAAAAAGGAGCAGTCCCTGGACTGATCCCTGAGAGGGACTATGCTTGTGACTGGCCTCTTTGTAGTGGCAGAATACCCAGTTCTAACTTCCTGGGTTCTGTCTTTGAGCCAGCAGGCTATAAACTGGGAAACGTAAGGGTTATAGCTAATATCCTGAGTTCATCAACAATGCCCAAATAGGGTATTGTCAAATATATTGGGCAGATCAAGGTAGGCATCGTGAACCCTTTTGCCTTCAACCATTGCTTTAATGACATTTTCAAAGAAGTCCATCAGGTTGAGTAGGCATGACCTGCCTTTGAAGTAAACCAAACTGTGTTGTGTCCAGTGTCTGGAGGTTTCCTATGTTGCTATTGCTCATTTCCATGACAATTCTTTCCATAGATTTGCATATGGGACTAGTGAGACTTGTGGTTTTGTAGCTTCCAGGGTCTGTAGTTTTCCCAGCTTTGCGAAGAGTGATAATTGTTGCTGTTTTCCAGTTGTGATGCAAAAAGCAGGTTTTGAGGCTGTAGTTAAGCAGCAGTTCCAGTAGCCCTGCTAGCTCATATTTCATGCTATTTAGAAGACATCCTTGTATATTGTCTGGGATCAAGTGATGCAGAGTTGTTGGTCTTAGACAATTAAGTACCAGTTCTGTAGTGATAGTGGCGCTATAATTGATGGTATTTCTTGAGGGAAGGTTTATGGAGGAGAGAGGGGTAATGTTTGAGCTAAATTTGTCAGCCAGTAGGTTTGCTATATCTTTTTTAATTTCTCCAAGATGTTTGGGTTTCCAGTACCATGACAGGAATATACCCCAGTCCTAAGTCAAAGTATGAATAAAGTTCATGAAATTAGTATTGTTTCAATCTTTGACACTGGCCAAAAGTGATCTCCACAGCACCTTCTGTGTAACCAGAATGGACTCTTGCTGCAATTCATATGGAGTTACATGTATTGGTAACATATCTAAATACAAATGTAATTCTTTTATGAGATGCATTGCTCCTGATACTATTGGAACTGTCTGGGTATCCTCCTTCCACACTGATTTTGTTTCTGCCTGCAAATCCAGATATTTTATGACTTTGTACTTCGCTGTATATTACCTTTGATGTTGTGGACATAGCTAAAGAATGCCTTGTGGTTGTCCATGGAGGCCAAATTTACCTCAGATTTGTCTTTGGCAGATTTTATTTGTCCTCTGTTTAGTTTGATGAGAGTGATTTTATCCTGCTGAGTGTTTCACCTCCTAATTTTTGCCATTATTTTCTTCCTTCTGTTTTATAACCTATTAATTTAAAAAAGTTCAGTTACAGGCTTGCTGTTCTTGAACTGTTTGTAAGTTTCTATGAGGCCATTTTTTGCTTGGGCTAAAGGAAAGGCTCTCTGTTGATCAGTGGCAGTGAAAAACATTGAGCAGCCTGCCTGCCCCTGTGGGAGTGGTTACTGACTTGAAACTGTAGTTTTATTGGCCATTTTGGGTCAATTCCAAAACTCCTTCATCTTCCTCTCTTAAAACCTGGTTGCCTCGTGGTTTTGGCATCTTTTCAGGCTTGTTGGCTGTTGGTGAAGCACCCACCAAGAGGAGAAAATGCTGAGAGAAGAAAGGAGCCACTTTTGAGACTTTAAGTATTTTTCCTCTGTTTATTTGCTAAGTTTTTCTGCATAGCCGCCTATTTTGAGTATTTTCTGGCTTGTTAAATTTGATTTCTGCATTAGTAACTGTATTTAGAGCACAACCTAGAGCTGTTTACTGAATTTCCTGTTTGCACTTATTTTTAAAATCGTTTTTTTCTCAAAACTTGCATTTTATCTGTCTTTGGCCTAGCACTCTTGTGTGGGGTCATTTCCTGCACTGTTATAACTTGTTGATACTTGTTAACCTCGGCTATCTCTGAAAAAACAAAAAAAAAATCTTGCTTTTTTCCCACTTTTCTGAGATTTAAAAAAGTTCAGTTACAGGCTTACTGTTCTTGAACTGTTTGTAAGTTTCTGTGAGGCCATTTTTTGCTTGGGCTAAAGGAAAGTCTCTCTGTTGATCAGTGGCAGTGAAAAACATTGAGCAGCCTGCCTGCCCCTGTGGGAGTGGTTACTGACTTGAAACTGTAGTTTTATTGGCCATTTTGGGTCAATTCCAAAACTCCTTCATCTTCCTCTCTTAAAACCCTCTTTTGCGTGGTTTTGCGTGTTTTTGTGCATAGCGCAACAGCGGGCAGCGCCGCCTAATTGGGTTTAAACTATTCTTGGCTCCACAAAGTCTGCTCCTCACTTTTTCCCTTAGAACTGCTCTATCTCTCAATTTAAACACCATATTCTCATTCTAAGGCCCTTCACTGGTCCAATTAAGTAATCCTGCAAGTTAGCACTATTAAACCATAAGCACTACTTACTCTTATACTCTCTACGATTACCCTGTCCTCTATTGGTCCATCTTAAATTCAGTTTCCCTGTTACTCTAGCATGTCCAAAGGTCAGTCAATGGTTTCCTCTCCAGTCCAGCTGATGAATCTGGGAATTTTGAGGCAATGTTACAACTATCTCATGTACACGGACAACCCTCTCCTCCTCCAAACAGGTTCAAATATATGTGATAGATGCAACTATTTAGCCAGATAGATGCAACGATTTAGCCAAACTGGAGGCTGAGCTCTCTCATCTCAAAACTGGTGTAACCAGTCAGGAGGAGAAGGTAACCTAACACAACACAATTCCAGTATCACATAGTCCCACCACATCAGCGAACCAAACACATAAATACACAAAAACATACTCGGAGGCTCTAAATAAAAATCTACCTAAGCAACAGAGACCTCCAAAGCAGACATCCAAGCAAACGCTACCTCAAAACAAAACACACACAACACATAACCCACAAAGTCAGTGTGCCAAGCAGCCACAGCCCTTAAGGCTGAATAACACACCTGATACTCTTGTTATAGGTGACTCTATTGTCAGACACACTGACATCCCGCTCACCAGGCTGAATAAAGAGAAGGTCATGGTGAGCTGTCTATCAGGTGCTAGGATCCGACACATAATGCAAGCACTCAGGTCACTCCAAAGCAAATACAAATATGACTCAGTCATTGTACATGCTGGTGTGAATGACCTGAGACATACCTCCCTGGACTACATGAAAAGAGACATAGAGGAGCTCTCTGATCATGTAGCCCAGGCTGGTATGACCCTGACCTTGAGCAGCATCTTACCCTCACCTAGAATGATGCCACAGTACAAAGACAAAATGATCGATTTTAACAATTGGCTAAAATTTTGGTGTCATTCAAAGGGGATTCAGTGTCTGTCAGCCTGGGATGACATGCTCGACAAACCACGTTGCTTCGCTAAGGACGGCTTGCACCTGTCACCACTGGGCTTTTGGATATTGGCAAAGGCTCTTGCCACCCCCATAGTGCCTTTTTTAGGCAAGGCTCAAAAGTCAAACCCACCCCCATAGACAGCACAAGGAACAAGAAACTAAGGGTAATGCTGCTAAATGCCAGAAGTCATAACTTCAAGATGCACGCACTCGAAGCTCTCTTCAGTATGGAGAACATCGATATATGTGCAGTGACAGAAACCTAGTTCAAGGCTCCAGAGAGCACCCCAGCACTACCAGGCTATACCTCGTATCATGCTTTTTGGCCCCAAACCCCGGACCAAACCACAAGTTTCCATATTTATCAAGGATATCCACACCTCCAGGTTAGTGGCATTGCACGAAGAATCGGAGACCATCCATGTGCAACTAACAGTGGGCAAGACTGCTTTTCAGTTTATAGCATCCTACAGACCACCCTCTCAGTCAAGAATCCCATTCGGCTTTCCTGAAAACATTGGAGAACATGAAGATCTCTACGAACACCATTATATTGGGCGACTTCAACTACCCAAACATTGACTGGGAGCACTACTCAAGCCCCAGCACCTTAGCCCAAAGATTCCTGGAAATTATAAACTCAAATGCTATGGAACAACTAGTCACCACTCCCACAAGAGGGGACAACATACTAGACCTGATCATTACCAACATGGGGACTCTATGCTCCACACCAGAAGTATATCCCTCATTGGTAAGATCAGACCATAAATTAATTTCACTGGATGTCCACATCCCGACCCCACCCCAGCCCAGAAAACCACAGTGAAAAACTTCTCAAAGTGAACTTCTCACTTCTCAAAACCGAAGTGGAATCCTTCAAGGCCCCAGGGCCAGTGGAAACTACAGCCCAAACTGCAGAATCCTATATAAATGCATTCTACGGACATCTCCAGGAATGCATGGATCATGCTATCCCAAACAAAACCAAGACCCAATCATCCAAAGGCAGGCGTCCAGTCTGGTGGACCCCTGCCATAAATAAACTGTACAACAGAAGGAGGAAGCTACTACATGATAGAGCAAAATCCCTAATAGGGTAGGCATCTCTGATCAGTACTAGCAAAAAATTACGATCCCTCATAAAATCCTCCAAGGCCAGCTTTGAGAGAAAAATTGCACAGGACACCAAAGACAATAGTAAGGCTTTTTTCAGTTATGTTAGAAACCTGGGATGCAACTCCCAGACTTGTTCTGAGTTGATTCTAAACGACAAAAAATACACTGAACCCACAGACATCGCCAATATCCTGGCAGACAGGTTCAGTGCAAACTTCTCCACCCCCTCCCCCAAAAGAGCAAGTATCTATCCCGGCAGAGGGCTGCCTCCCAAACATCTCAGATGCTCAGGTGAAGGCTGCCCTCTCCAAAGCAAAAAACACTGCCTCCATGGGACCAGATGGCATCCCAGGTTGCATCCTACATGAACTACAAGAGGAACTAATCCCTCAAATAAAACAGCTATACAATCTCAGCCTCACTACAGGATATGTGCCCACAGAATGGCGTACAGCAACAGTGGTCCCACTCCACAAAGGTGGAGCCTCTACGGACCCTGGAAACTATCGCCCCATAACCCTGACTAGCTTAGTCTGCAAGGCTATGGAGAGGATCATCATGGAGCTCATAAACAAAGACATTGGGGACCTACAGACACTAGATCCTACCCAGTTCGGCTTTGTCAAGGGCAGATCCTGCCTTTTGAACCTGGTTGACTTCTTTGAAACAGTCACCAAAGCCATAGATGAAGGGAAGGTAGTCCACACAGCCTATCTGGACCTTGCAAAGGCATTTGACACAATACCCCACTCGGGCATCATAGATAAGCTATCCAGCTTAAATATAAACCCCTATGTCACAAGATGTGTCGCAAACTGGCTCAAAGACAGAACCCACAGAGTGAGAGTTGCTGGAGCGATGTCAGACTCGAAACCGGTCACAAGTGGCATCCCACAGGGTTCTGTCCTGGGACCACTCTTGTTCGGTATATACTTTTCCGAGGTACAGGCAAATGTGGGAGGACTATGGCTCACCAAGTTCGCAGACGACTGCAAACTGGGCGCCATAATCTTCTCTCCAGCTGACACAAACATCCTTCAAAAAGGTCTCACAGAGACAGATAACTGGTGCCAGCACCATGGTTTAAAGCTAAATGCCAAAAAATGTATAGTCATACCCTTTGGCAAAACAATGTGCCCACAAATTACCACATAGGCAGAAACCCATTAAGTACAGAGAAAGTTATTAGGGACCTGGGGACCCAAGTTGATAGCAATCTCTCCTTTGAAAACCACATTGCCAAAGTGATTAGAAAGACCTTCTACATAGCCCACCTCATCACGAAGGGTTTCACATCTAGATCAAGAGAGGTAATCGTGCCCCTTTATTCATCCCTCATCAGGCCCATCATAGAATACAATGCCCCTTTTGGGATGTACCTTACCCGACACCTGCAGCGATTAGAAAGACCCCAAAAGTATCTCACCAAGAGGATCAAGGGTCTCAAACAGATGCCATATGCTGCTCGGTTAAAAAAACTCCAGCTCTACTCAGTTGCACACCGCCTACTTCGAGGCGATCTATGCCTAACATACAAAGCTATGTCAAATCCATAATTAATGGACATGCTCCACCTCAGTAAATCTAAATCCCTTAGAGCCACATGCTCGAGGGACTTGAATCTCAGCACAGAAATAAATAGAACTTGCTGGAGGGACAGGTTCATAACCCAGAGGCTCCCTTCCCTCTGGAATAGAATTACAGTTCATGTGAGGCAGAGCACCTCACTGAATCTCTTCAAGAAGAATCTCGATAAGTGGATGGGGGATCATAGGTTTGTCCCAGGGATTACTCCTGTGTCACTATTAGACAGAGGCACAGTAAACTAAACCTTAAAAAGGGCACAGTATACTCAAATCAAGGGGTGGCGTAAGCCATACAGAATTGGGCTAGGCTTATAATTGCCCCAGGGCAGATAGCCTAGTATGAACCTATGATGTGATTCTACGAGGGAAGCTTGTTTTTTTCTTTTTTTCTTTTACGCATTGGATCAGTAGTACTTCCTGGTGGGTACAGCTGCCTCTGTGCAGCTATCAACAGGGTCTATATTATATGAATGAAAGTTCATATAATCGAATGCTCTAATGAGCAAAAATCCTGGAAATCAAAAACGATATTGTGGGGGGCAACTTGAATGACTTTAACCTTACTCAGCCTCGTGAGAAGGGACATCAGCATGTTTCACAATGGAGTCTCCAGTGAACAGAATGTTAGATTGTGTGGTGGCCTCTCTTATGGGCTTAGATGTAGAGGCTCCATGAGATGTGGCTGTGTGTGTTGATGTGGGTGTTTCTTTAAAAGAGTGCATTCAGGGCTGCTCTGGGTATTTTTTTTGTGTACTCCATCTAGGAGATATTTAGAGTTTAAGAAGGTTACATTTAAGTGCCTTGGTATATGTTGGTCTATGTGTCTGCTTTGAACTGTGTTTGATGGGTGCAGCATGTGTACTACTGACAAACCTGAGTGATAACAGAAGTGCTTTTTTGTGAGACCTTTGCTTCCAATAACATTGTGTAAATGCATCTTTCACATACCATACCAATTTGAGAATTGGCTGTTTGCCAATAAACATGAGGCAATTTCTATATTGCCTCTGAATGCCCAAATTCACCAAGCTTGTAATGGGTATAGTGGTAAAGTTCATATCCCGGGCAATAGACCCTTTTCTGTTGATTAGCTGACTGCAGTGAGAATATAATGAAATGTCAGGAGTCTCTGGTTTGCAGCTATGGGGGCAGGGTTTGTCATTCCAGACTAGTTGCCAGGGAAGCAACCAGGTATTGGTAAAATCTCAAGGGTGCTTTTACAGGAACAATGTCAACTCAAGGTGTCTGCATCTATACAGGGCACTGCCAAACACTTGACGGGAAACTACTAAGTAAACCCTGATGATTTATTGATTATTTAGGGAGATATTCTGAACTTAGGTTAGACAGAAGCTAATCACGCAGTACTTGCTGAAAAGAAAGAATTAGATTTGCCAAGTATGATGAAAAGAGGGGAGTCACCTGTCGGGCTACTGCTTGTCTTCTACTAGTGCTGGCCTCAGCACAGCTTCACACTACAGGGGCACAGTGCTCCATTGTTTCTTCTCTCATCAGAAGCAAAACAGCATTACTAACCCCACGATCAGAAGCAGGCCACAGTCTCTCTGGTGTCTTGTCCAAGATGATGCAAAGGTCTGTATGGTTGTTGTAGCCTTTTCCTGGTAGATGCCTTGAATAAGCAACTAGGTCAGTAAGGATGGTCCAACACAAAAAACCACTGTCAGATCAGAAATGGTCAGGAATCAATGCACTCTGCTGCTTCTCCTACCAAGAATAAAATATAAGTGCAAATTCCAAGCTGGCACCTATGAAGCAGTTATCAATCTTTCTGGAAATGAGCAGTCTCCAGAAACAATTGCCCCTGTGATCCTTCTCTCACCAGGAGCAAAACAGAAGCATTAATCCCAAGATGACAACTGAAAGGCAGAATGTGGGTTCTTCAATAATTGGTGGGCTTGGACTAGATGTTTCAGATTTTAAAGATAAGAGAAAAAAATGAGATAATATCCTAAGAGTTGCAGTGTGCACTAAGCAGTTGGATATGAACGAGGGGATAACTTAAGCTTTAGCTGTCTAAGTGGAGAGTCACTAAATTTAAGAGAGTAAGATATATTAGAAGCAGGTTGGCAAGCTGTAATGTTAGTGTTTCACTGCTGCAGTCCTAACCAATTGGTTATCCAGCTCCCGGTAGCTCTCGATCAGCCAGAATACCAAAGGTAAGTAAAAATGATGGCTGTTGTCAGTTGTAAAGGATGTCAGGGTGTCTGATAAAAAAGGAGGCAGCCGATGTCATTTCCTCAGTCTTCCTTGCAGCAGAGCCTGAAGCAGAAGCATTTCTTGCACGAGTGCCAGTTGGCAGTTTACATTTTTTGTTTCTGACTACAAAGTTGAAGTCAACTACAGCTAAGTACCCCATCAGAGATCCTCTTTTCTTGCCTTCACGAATGTCAGAAAAGGTTAATAATTGTCTTACCTGTGGAAAGCAGATTCCCCATAGAGATTTTCATTCCTATTGTATTATTTTTTTAGGCCTTGACCACGACGTTCCTAACTGTGATCTTTGTGCTTCCTTTAATACACATACTATTCGTCGTCGGGCTAAGCATTTTGGAGTTTGGCCTAAGTTTGTCAGTATGGTGTCTGCTGGTCTTCAGGCTTTGGATATCCCCAAGAAGCGTAAAGATAAGGACTGCAACAGGCTTCTGAAGGTGAAGTCCTCGGATGATGTTAGGTTGGTCGTCAGTCATGCAGTAGCCAGGCAGGTGCCTTTGCAGCCCTGCAGCCCACAGATTTTCAACCGTAGGCATCGGTTGAGACCGTTTCAGAGGCCCCCAGGCCTCTGAATTTCATTTTTGCCTTCTGACCTTCTGCCTGTTACCTCTTCAACTGGATCCAGAGCCATGAAGCTGACTCCGGTGTCCAAGACCTCCATTCTTTATTCAGA
The DNA here is from genome assembly GCF_019279795.1 of Protopterus annectens. Taxonomy (NCBI): domain Eukaryota; kingdom Metazoa; phylum Chordata; order Ceratodontiformes; family Protopteridae; genus Protopterus; species Protopterus annectens. The sequence continues at coordinate 144,860,929 of NC_056743.1, read as the reverse complement.
CAGCAAGCTCATGCTGACTAATTCGGCAGTTGCCAGGCCTCCTGAGTCCTTTAGACTTGCAGGTAAATCTTCCAGTCATAAGCATGTGAAGAAGCAGGCTCCAGTTTCCTTTCATTCCCCTCATTCTCAAATGGTTAAAATGGCTGATGACCTTTTGACTCTTATTAGGGGTTCACAGCCTCCTCCTTCAAAAAGAGGTAGGGATGTCTCTCCTGAGGCTTTGTCCTTTTCAGGTTCTGATACTTCTAACATTTCTGTTGATAAAGAAGGTTCTCAAGCTTTCTCTCCGTTTAAGGATTTAGATGCAGAGGAGTCCATCCCTTTTGCTTCTCCTCCAGAAGATTTCTCTTTTGGTGATACTTTAAATACTCTCAGGGAGCATTTTAAATGGGAAAGTCAGGATTATCCCCTTTCTAAGAAAAGGATTAGGGAGTTTTTGGACTTGCCTCAGCATAAGCCTTTGGCTATTCCACCTGTGATGGAAGTGGTTGATGTTTTCCTGGAAAATTCCTTGACTTCAAATTTGGTTTCTCCTGCTCCCAGGAAACCTGACAAGTACTATAGAGTCCCCTGATTCTCATTTGCTTCTTTTCAGGAATCCATTTGCTGATGCAGAGGTAATTTCTCAAGGCCCTAAAGGAGTTAAGGCTACTGTTACTTAAAATCCTGTTCCTTCTGACAGGGAATCCAAGAACTTAGATAGGTGGGGTAAAAAGGTTTATACCTCTGCCACTCTTGCTACTAGGTCTACTAATTGTCTTTTTCATATACTGAAGTACCAGCAGCACACCTTGGAATCTAGCAAGTTTAGGATAGCAGGTGTGCCTCAGTTGGAGAGAAAGGATATGCTGGATTTGTTGAATTCTAAGAGTCTAGTCAATAAACATTCTTTACATTGAGGTTTTGACATTCTAGAAGCCTCTTGTAGGGCTACAGCTACTGGCTCTGTTATTAGAAGGCACACTTGGCTCAGGGAGCAGCCCCTACCAGAATCTGTTAAGGCTAAGCTTTTAGATGTACCTTTGCATAACGACAGTCTTTTTGGCAGCAAAGCAGAGGAAGTGCTCAAGAAGATGGAAGACAAGGCCAAGTCTATGCAGACAGACTTTCTACAAGTTCAGCCTCCTCGCTTTAGCAGGAATTACCCTTCTAGGAGTTGGATGTTCCCTGATACCAGCAGACAGAGCCGTTCTAGGACTAGAGGTTACAAATCTACTAGGGGACAGGTGGCTAACCCTCAAAGGTCTAAACGTTGGCAGGCTTCCTCTTCCAAGGTGGGAAGTTTTAAGCCTGCATCTCAGTCTAAACATTCTGAATGACTCTCTCCAACTTCTGCTTGATCTTGCCTACCCAGGGAGTCCTTTAGGGGAAGATTGGCCCTTTTTACAAATGTCTGGGCCACCATCACGGGCAACAAATGGGTACTCAAAATTGTATCCCTAGGGCACACGTTTCTTTTCCACACCTTTCCAATACCCAAACAATTCGCAGGCGCTCCTCCAAACCAAAGGGCAGTAGTAGAAAAGTAAATTTTGTCTCTGTTACATCTGGGAGCAATAGAATCAGTTCCTGCTCAGCAGGTAGTTCAGGGTTTATATTCCAGGCTTTTCCTAGTTCCAAAAAAAGAAGGCACTTGGCATCCTATTCTAGATCTATCCATCCTGAATGCTTTCTTGATAATTCCAAAGTTCAAAATGCTCACTCTGCATCAGTTGCTACCAATGTTAGAAAAGGATTCCTGGCTGGTAATGTTGGATCTCAGAGAAGCTTATCTGCACATTCCTATCAGTGAAAATTGCAGGCAATACCTTCATTTCAGGGTGGGCAAGCAACATTATCAGTTATGTGTGCTGCCCTTTGACTTATCTACTGCTTCCAGAGTTTTCACAAAGTGCCTGCCTCCAGTCATTGCTTTTTGCAGGCAAAAGAAAATTCAGATTTATCCATACTTGGACAACTGTCTAATTTAAGCAAATTCTCAGGAACAGCTGTTAAAGGATCCTCTCTCTTCCCTGGGTTACACTCTCAGTGTGGAAAAATCAAAAATGGTGCCATCCAAAGAGATAACATTCCTGGGACCTAGTCTGAACACAGCCACCCGGATGACATATCTCACCCAGAAGAAGCAGACAACTCTTTCAGTTTACTTCAAGGACTTGGCAAGCATGTCCCAGCTCCCTGCAAGCTCTGGGATTCATGGCCTCTTGCATTCTCCTGATTCCATATGCAAAACTGCATATGAGGAAATTGCAATGGTACCTCAAGAACACTTGGTGTCAACACACATAGGACCTGGATGTGATAATTCCTCTGTTTCCATGTCTGCAGACAGAGTTTCTATGGTGGGCAGCAGCCTGTCTACAGAAGAAAAAGCATGCCTTTTCGCCCACCTCTGGCCACTCAAGTTCTTAGCACATATGCATCTGACTATGCCTGGGGAGCTCACTTGAATGGAAGATGCATACAGGGAAGTTGGAATGCCCAACATATGCACCTGCACATACATTTAAAGGAGTTGATGGCAGTCCAGCAGGCCTTACTAGCTTTCAAGCATCTTCTTTCTCCAGGGACCCTGCTTGTCAGGACAGACAACACCACAGTCATGTGGTGCATCAACAAGCAGGGAAGGACTCATTCTTAGCTCCTGTGCAGACAGAGCATGAGTCTTTGGTCCATAGCAGCATACCTGGGCCTGCATCTCCTAGCTCAGTTTCTTCCAGGAAGGCTCAATGTTTTGGCAGACCAGTTGAGCAGACAGACCCTGGATCCTCATGAGTGGCAGCTGAACAGAGCAGTTTTTTTACAGCATCATTCAACGTTGAGGCACTCTTGAAGAGGATCTCTTCTCCATACAACCATTTTCTACCTCTTTTTTTGCACCAGACGGCATCACAGCAGAGCCTGGAGAGTGGATGCTCTGTCCTTCCCTTGGACACTGCTGTCAGTTTATGCCTTCCCTCCTCTTCTTCCCAGAGTATTGTTGAAGATCACGGATGAACGACTAAGGACTATTCTCATAGCTCCGGACTGGCCCAGGCAGCATTGGTATCCGCTGCTTCACAGGCTCTCCCATTTTCCTCCTTGGCATCTTCCTCTGAAGCCAGATCTTTTGGTTCAGGAAGGGAGAAGCCTTCTACATCCTCATCTTCAGTCTCTCCATTTGGCAGCTTGGCTCATTGTATGACTCCATCCTTTTCTTCTTCCCTTTCCCAGCAGGTGGTTGACATGCTGAGGGAGGCCAGGAGGCCTTAGCACTAGGAAGTCCTGTGCTGGCAAATGGGAAAGTTTCTCTCATTGGATTCAGGCTAGAGGGGAATCTTCTTCTCAGCCTACCCTTCCTCTGAACCTGGAATACCTGGCTGATTTACTTCAGGGTGGTCTTTCTTTTTTCCTCTATCAAGATCCATGCTTCAGCCATTTCTGCTCATTGTTCTTTTGAACAACCCATTTTCTCTCCTCCTCTGATGAAAAAGTTTCTCAGAGGTGCCTGCAACTTAAAACCTCCCAGAAGGGCGTTTACTCCAGCCTGGGATCTTAATTTTGTTGTAGAGAAACTCAATCTTTCTCCTTTTGAGCCAGCTGCCACTGCAGAATTAAAGTTTATCTTGATGTGCATAGACAGCTCAGGTTTTACCTGGACAGGACTAAAGAACTTCGGAAATCAGCACAGCTATTGGTCAGCTTGGCCCCTGGAGCCCAGGGTAAGGCTATTTCTAAGCAAACCATTTTTAAATGGATTGCTCATTGTATTACTTTTTGTTATTCCTTTCATGGCAAGGTTCCTCCTCAAGTGGTTAGGACCCACTCAACTAGAGCAGCTTCCACATCTGCAGCCTTTTTAAGGGGTGTCACTACTAAAGACATTTTGGAGGCTGCCACATGGTCTTCTGTTCACACTTTCACAAAACATTATAATTTGCCTTTGTTTTCTAGAGCCAGGGGCAGTTCTTGCCACTGCTGTTCTGCAGGGCATTATCTCCAATCCTTGATTCTGTTGGTTGTTCCTCCCTTTTCTCTGGGCTTTGCTAATCAACCCATTGGTTAGGACTGCAACAGTGAAACACTATGAACATAGTACAGTTGTGTACACTTACATAAATGTAGATGTTAAAGTGTATTCACTGTTGCAGTCCTGCTTTCCCTCTCTCCTTCCCCCTTTTCTCTTTTCCTAAGGTACAGGCTAAATTTGGTATTATTTGCCAATATGGCTTTTGGTTTAAGCCTTGTTTTCTGGGGGTTTCTGACTGTTATGGCAAATAAGACTGAGGAAGTGATGTCAGCTGCCTCCTTTTGTATCGGACACCCTGACGTCCTTTACAACCGACAGCAGCCGACATCATTTTTATTTACCTTTGGTATTCTAGCCGATCGAGGGCTACCGGGAGCTGGATAACCCAGTGGTTAGGACTGCAACAGTGAATACATTCACATCTACATTTATGGTAAGTGTACACAACTGTACTTTCTTACTCTATGGAATACACTGGCATGGCCAATACATCTAAATAGCTGATGGGGAGTTTTTTTTTTTTCACAAAATGATTTTATTCATAGTCATAATAGCCATTGAAAGAGGAGAGGGAAGGAAATATATGGTCAAATTAACACAAAGGGCAGGCAATTAGATAGTTGAGTTTAAAACAGCACCAGGATGGGGGGAAATTCTGCATTACTCGCAAGACAGAGAGCTGCAGTCACTTTACTAGTTTAAATATGCAATTAAAAGCAGAATACAAGTAAAACACAGGGCAAAGAAAATAAAGCACAATATTCAATACAGAAGACAGCAATGAGACAATACAAATGCAAGAAAGCAAAAACAAACTACCCCTTCCCTCACATCAGACTTTGGCAGAGTCTGGGTGAGCTTTTCTATTCACAATCCTGCTTTTAAGGAGTTTGAAAACTGGCTAACATGCTTTTGTCAGATGTCAGTATTGACAGTTTTTCCTAAGTTACAGATTGCATATTAGGTTTTCAATTAAGAGTGCATAAATTGCGAATTGTTTGCAAAATATTCCTAAAGATTCCAGTTTGCATCCTTTAGTACCCAGATGCCTAAATTGTGAATAGCTTATTGCTTAACTAATATAAAGGTACAGTCACTCCTAAATAAACCTCCATGCTTAAATGGCATTGCCTGCTGAAACCAGCTATGGAATGTTTATATCTTTTGACTCTGTTGCTTTACTGATGCATTAAATTTGGTCACATAGAATTTTAGCTTCCTTTAATTGTATATTCCTGTTCAGCCATATATTATTTCTTTATTTTATTGCTGTAACTAATCCACGGTTGATATGGAGCATACATGTTTCCACAAGTTAATCTGTAAAACAAATACTGATGCATGTGGTGATGTCTTGTCACACTTCTTTCAAATCCCAAAGAAATTACTACATTGTTTAGATATTATTTTAAAGTGATCTTTATATTCCAACTGTTATGCATTATTCCCAAAAGAGAAAGGAGCTTTCATATTATTGCAGTGAGTACTTTGTAGGGTGACTCTTCTCCTCGTGCTTAGTGATTTACTTTGCAAATGACATTGTATCCGGTGCTAACATAATTCAATGTTCCCATATATTTTAAGGTTAAAATCTGCTGTAAAGGTAAAACATACATATGTCTCTGAAAAATAATTCAGGATAATTTCTTCTGCAAAACAGTTAATGTACTAACACAATAGTTACTTGAAATAATTAAAAGCAACTTAAACTGAGACACGAATAAAACTTGATGTTAAACAACACAGAGTTGTCAAGCAATCCAATTGTTGCAAATTAAGTGAACCTTGATTTGGGACACTTGGCTAAAAATCACTTTCATTCATGTTAGTTATTACAAATGCAGGGTACTAGCCTCAGAGACTAATAAAATATGTTGGCAATGAGGATAAAGATCTACTGTATGGTTTTTTTTTCCGCAAAAATGTTCAACTTGGCACACTTTTTTTTGTTTTGTTTACCTTTACATTGAATGTTTCTTATTATGTACACAGACAGTTGTATTGTGTTTAATAGAGCTTCTTATGTCATCTTGTCACATAGTAAAAAAAAAAAAAAAATCCACAGTTTCCAAATCCATGGCATACGCCTATTTGGCAAGTACCGTATTTCACATTTTTGTAAGTTTGTGGAATTAAGGATATGCTCTGGCCATCAGCTTGATTTACTGGCATTTTACTTAAGCAAATATTTTAATATCCATTTGTAACCCTGTGTGTGTGTGTATGTGTGTGTGTGTGTGTATATATATATATATATATATATATATATATATATATATATATATATATCTATGCCTGTGCTTGTATATATGTTTGTGTATATGTATAAAATGTGTTTTTTTTTAAATGGTTAATGGACTGTTTACTTTAATATAAATAGGACAGCTGTTCTACATTCTTTCAAATAAGTAATGTAGTGTCCCAAAGGCAAGACTTGAAGCTATCCTGAAAAAGAAATGTGGCATCAACACAGTGGCAGATCCACTAATCTGTCCGCATAACTTTTGTTTGTTAAAATCTAGATTTTTAGTTTGACATTTTATTTTATTTTTGGTAGAAATCTTGTCTGTGCTTTTTCTGTTTAGTTTAGAACTTGTATAATGCAGTGTTATATTCAATAATATGGTGATTAATTGGGAAACTGTAACCATAATGTTATGAGTAGATATGAAGTTGAGTATCATATGGACAACTTCATAAGATTTGGATTACTTGGACCATATTTTCATAGAAGTAAAATGTAATATTCTATATATATTTCTAGAGTCTGTCCTGAGTAGTTGTCAGCCTGTGTTGTTCTTTCAAAATCTGCCTGTGGAGCATTTCTTGCTGCTCAAAGGGAAGATGCTTTCATCATTCTACAGGAAGTTGGAATGCCCAGCATATGCACCTGCACATACATTTAAAGGAGTTCATGGCAGTCCAGCAGGCCTTACTAGCTTTCAAGCATCTTCTTTCTCCAGGGACCCTGCTTGTCAGGACAGACAACACCACAGTCATGTGGTGCATCAACAAGCAGGGAAGGACTCATTCTTACCTCCTGTGCAGACAGAGCATGAGTCTTTGGTCCATAGCAGCATAACTGGGCCTGCATCTCCTAGCTCAGTTTCTTCCAGGAAGGCTTAATGTTTTGGCAGACCAGTTTAGCAGACAGACCCTGGATCCTCATGAGTGGCAGCTGAACAGAGCAGTTTTTTTACAGCATCATTCAACGTTGAGGCACTCCTGAAGTGGATCTCTTCTCCATACAACCATTTTCTACCTCTTTTTTTGCACCAGACAGTATCACATCAGAGCCTGGAGAGTGGATGCTCTGTCCTTCCCTTGGACGCTGCTGTCAGTTTATGCCTTCCCTCCTTTTCTTCCCAGAGTATTATTGAAGATCAGGGACGAATGACTAAGGACTATTCTCATAGCTCCAGACTGGCCCAAGCAGCATTGGTATCCGCTGCTTCGCAGTCTCTCCCAATTTTCTCCTTGGCATCTTCCTCTGAAGCCAGATCTTTTGGTTCAGTAAGGAGGAAACATTCTACATCTTCATCTTCAGTCTCTCCATTTGGCAGCTTGGCTCATTGTATGATTCCATCCTTTTCTTCTTCCCTTTCCCAACAGGTGGTTGACGTGCTGAGGGGAGCCAGGAGGCCTAGCACTAGGAAGTCCTACGCTGGCAAATGGGAAAGATTCTCTCATTTGGATGCAGGCTAGAGGGGAATCTTCATCTCAGCCTACCCTTCCTCTGATTCTGGAATACCTGGCTGATTTGCTTCAGGGTGGTCTCTCTTTTTCCTCTATCAAGATCCATGCTTCAGCCATTTCTGCTCATTGTTCTTTTGAACAACCCATTTTCTCTCATCCTCTGATGAAAAAGTTTCTCAGAGGTGCCTGCAACTTAAAACCTCCCAGAAGGGCACCTACTCCAGCCTGGGATCTTAATTTTGTTGTAGAGAAACTCAATCTTTCTCCTTTTGAGCCAGCTGCCACTGCAGAATTAAAGTTTCTCTTGATGTGCATAGACAGCTCAGGTTTTACCTGGACAGGACTAAAGACCTTCGGAAATCAGCACAGTTATTGGTCAGTTTTGCCCCTGGAGCCCAGGGCAAGGCTACTTCTAAGCAAACCATTTTTAAATGGATTGCTCATTGTATTACTTGTTGTTATTCATTTTATGGCAAGGTTCCTCCTTAAGGGGTTAGGACCCACTCAACTAGAGCAGCTTCCACTTCTGCAGCCTTTTTAAGGGGTGTCCCTACTAAAGACATTTTGGAGGCTGCCACATGGTCTTCTATTCACACTTTCACAAAACATTATAATTTGCCTTTCTTTTCTAGGGCCAGGGGCAGGTCTTGCCACTGCTGTTCTGCAGGGCATTATCTCCAATCCTTGATTCTGTTGGTTGTTCCTCCCTTTTCTCTGGGCTTTGGTAATCAACCCACTGGTTAGGACTGCAACAGTGAAACGATGAACATAGTACAGTTGTGTACACTTACCATAAATGTAGATGTTCTAGTGTATTCACTGTTGCAGTCCTGCTTTCCCTCCCTCCTTCCCCCTTTTCTCTTTTCCTAAGGTACAGGCTAAATTTGGTATTATTTGCCAATATGGCTTTTGGTTTAAGCCTTGTTTTCTGGGGGTTTCTGACTGTTATGGCAAATAAGACTGAGGAAGTGATGTCAGCTGCCTCCTTTTGTATCGGACACCCTGACGTCCTTTACAACCGACAGCAGCCGACATCATTTTTATTTACCTTTGGTATTCTAGCCGATCGAGGGCTACCGGGAGCTGGATAACTCAGTGGTTAGGACTGCAACAGTGAATACACTCACATCTACATTTACGGTAAGTGTACACAACTGTACTTTCTTACTCTATGGAATACACTGGCATGGCCAATACATCTAAATAGCTGATGGGGAGTTTTTTTTTCACAAAATGATATTATTCATACTCATAATAGCCATTGAAAGAGGATAGGGAAGGAAATATATGGTCAAATTAACACAAAGGGCAGGCAATTAGATAGTTGAGTTTAAAACAGCACCAGGATGGGGGGAAATTATGCATTACTCGCAAGACATAGAGCTGCAGTCACTTTACTAGTTTAAATATGCAATTAAAAGCAGAATACAAGTAAAACACAGGGCAAAGAAAATAAAGCACAATATTCAATACAGAAGACAGCAATGAGACAATACAAATACAAGAAAGCAAAAACAAACTACCCCTTCCCACACATCAGACTCTGGCAGAGTCTGGGCGAGCTTTTCTATTCACAATCCTGCTTTTAAGGAGTTTGAAAACTGGCTAACATGCTTTTGTCAGATGTCAGTATTGACAGTTTTTCCTAAGTTACAGATTGCATATTAGGTTTTCAATTAAGAGTGCATAAATTGTGAATTGTTTGCAAAATATTCCTAAAGATTCCAGTTTGCATTCTTTAGTACCCAGATGCCTAAACTGAATAATAGCTTATTGCTTAACTAATATAAAGGTACAGTCACTCCTAAATAAACCTCCATGCTTAAATAGCATTGCCTGCTGAAACCAGCTATGGAATGTTTATATCTTTTGACTCAGTTGCTTTACTGATGCATTAAATTTGGTCACACAAAATTTTAGCTTCCTTTAATTGTATATTCCTGTTCAGCCATATATTATTTCTTTATTTTATTGCTGTAACTAATCCACGGTTGATATGGAACATACATGTTTCCACAAGTTAATCTGTAAAACAAATATTGATGCATGTGGTGATGTCTTGTCACACTTCTTTCAAATCCCAAAGAAATTACTACAGTGTTTAGATATTATTTTAAAGTGATCGTTATATTCCAACTGTTATGGATTATTCCCAAAAGAGAAAGGAGCTTTCATATTATTGCAGTGAGTACTTTGTAGGGTGACTCTTCTCCTCGTGCTTAGTGATTTACTTTGCAAATGACATTGTATCCGGTGCTAACATAATTCAATGTTCCCATATATTTTAAGGTTAAAATCTGCTGTAAAGGTAAAACATACATATGTCTCTGAAAAATAATTCAGGATAATTTCTTCTGCAAAACAGTTAATGTACTAACACAATAGTTACTTGAAATAATTAAAAGCAACTTAAACTGAGACACGAATAAAACTTGCTGTTAACCAACACAGAGTTGTCAAGCAATCCAATTGTTACAAATTAAGTGAACCATGATTTGGGACACTTGGCTAAAAATTATTTTCATTCATGTTAGTTATTACAAATGCAGGGTACTAGCCTCAGAGACTTATAAAATATGTTGGCACTGAGGATAAAGATCTACTGTATGGGTTTTTTTTTTCCGCAAAAATGTTCAACTTGGCACACTTTTTTTTGTTTTGTTTATCTTCACATTGAATGTTTCTCATTATGCACACAGACAGTTGTATTGTGTTTAATAGAGCTTCTTATGTCATCTTGTCACATAGTAAAAAAAAAAAAAAATCCAGAGTTTCCAAATCCATGGCATACGCCTTTTTGGCAAGTACCGTATTTCACATTTTTGTAAATTTGTGGAATTAAGGATATGCTCTGGCCATCAGCTTGATTTACTGACATTTTACTTAAGCAAATATTTTAGTATCCATTTGTAACCCTGTGTGTGTGTGTGTGTGTGTGTGTGTATGTATATATATATATATATATATATATATATATATATATATATATATATATATATGCCTGTGCTTGTATATATGTTTGTGTATATGTATAAAATGTGTTTTTTTTAAATGGTTAATGGACTGTTTACTTTAATATAAATACGACAGCTGTTCTACATTCTTTCAAACAAGTAATGTAGTGTCCCAAAGGCAAGACTTGAAGCTATCCTGAAAAAGAAATGTGGCATCAACACAGTGACAGATCCACTAATCTGTCCGCATAACTTTTGTTTGTTAAAATCTAAATTTTTAGTTTGACATTTTATTTTATTTTTGGTAGAAATCTTGTCTGTGCTTTTTCTGTTTAGTTTAGAACTTGTATAATGCAGTGTTATATTCAATAATATGGTGATTAATTGGGAAACTGTAACCATAATGTTATGAGTAGATATGAAGTTGAGTATCATATGGACAACCTCATAAGATTTGGATTACTTGGACCATATTTTCATAGAAGTAAAATGTAATATTCTATATATATTTCTAGAGTCTGTCCTGAGTAGTTGTCAGCCTGTGTTGTTCTTTCAAAATCTGCCTGTGGAGCATTTCTTGCTGCTCAAAGGGAAGATGCTTTCGCCATTCTAGGTACGTTTAACAAGCCATTATTTTTTTAATGATCTGTATAAAGCATAAAGTCCTAAAAGTGCAATCAGAACCTGAAAATGCTGCATTGATGGGTCCTGACAATAGCCCAAGGTATAACTTAAATAGTATGAAGGAAGAATTTAACCAGCCCCCTAACAGCACTGTTCATCTTCAGCCTCTATACAGATTTTGCTCCAAGTGAATGCAGAACAGCTGCAGTCATTCCCTTGCATAAGGAAGGACCTTCCATAGACCCAGGCAATTAAAGTCTTTTAAGTCTGATCAGACTCGTATGTAAAGTTACTAAAAGACTTGAGTATGTAGGGATCCTCCAAACTCTTGACTAGCCTCAGTTTGTATTTTTCAAGGGCATGTCATGCTTACTTACCCTGGAGGACTTTTTGGAAATGTTACCGAAGCAATGGATGAAAAAATGCTAGACACCATATACCTCAACCTGGCCAAAGCTTTTGACATACTCACCCACTCAGGCAAAGTAGAAAAGTTAAATAAACTGGGACTAAACCCCTGTGTCATCTGCGGGATTGCCAGCTGATTCACACACAGGATGCAGGAAATCAAAATAAGGGAAGTTACCTCCACAGAGATTTGGCATCTAGTTATCTGAAGTAAAATCCAATAACAAAATACTCAAGCTGACTGCATCTGGGTGACTGCAAGCTAGGAAAAAATCATTGAATCCCCAAATTACTTGGCCATCCTGCAGGAACATTTGTTTTAAATAAATAACTGGTGCGAAAATCATGACATGAAAGTAATTGTCAAGAACTGTGGTATATTATCCAGAGGAACTACCACACTGAAAATATACCCCTAAGAGCTAACCCAGTTGTTTGGGATTTGGGAACTTATATGAACAGTGACTTAACTTTTGACTGATGTGGCCATTGTCATAAGAAAGACCTCCTATACTGCATAGTTTATAAACAAAGGGATTGTGTCTAGAAATAGGGGTGTCGTTTCTCTCTACTCAACTCTCATTAGGCCAGTTGTTGAATATAATGCCCCCTTTGCCATTTATCTATCTAGACACATGCAACAACAGGAATGCCCACAGAGGTTCCTTACTAAAAGGATACAAGGCGTAAACAATATATCTTATGTGGACTGTGTCAAAGTCCTGTCGCTATGCTCTGTATCCTATAGACTGCTGTGTGGTGACCTGTGTTTGAAAAGAAGGCATTCTCCAACCCAGTACTAATGGATTTACTGCACAATAGCAAGTCATATGTCATCAGAAATACTCATTCTAGGAATCTAAACCTTTTCTGCAACATCACCACAACAGTTTGAAGGGATAAGCATATTTCGCAGAGGGATACCTCTGATCTGGAATTGACTCCTCATCCATGTAAAACCAGTGGCATTCTTGTCCATATTTAAGAGCAACTTGGATCTGTGGATAGGATACAGAAAATATACCCTTGGGTCTGCTCCCCCCTTACTGAATCCATGCAGGGTTCCCCTCAAATTATTTATGATATGATCCCAGTCATTCTCACTAGGGGAAATATATAATTACTATGGAATAGGTAAGGCCAGTCTAATACCAAATGGGCTAGGTTAATTCAAGCACCAAAAAGGGAAATTGTCTAGGCTTAAAGTGGCCCACAAGGGCAGCCAGCCTAGTAACTTGCCTATGAAAAGAAAGAAATTGTATTAAGTTTTGGTTTGTTACTTTTATGCAGTGCACTTACTCCTGTTTTGAGCAATTTTCATTTAGTCCAATATTACATAATTTGTTCAATTTCTGAAATCCCTTAAATGTTAATCTTTCTCCTCCTGAATGCTATTCTACATGCATTGTTCCCAGAAATTCCATTTACATTTGTATAATTTGCTCCTTCCCTTTTATATAGTTCCAACTCCAATTCCTTTATATCCTTTGCACTTTTAGTATTTAATTTACAGTTGGTTTTGATTTTGATTTCTATTTTCTAGAATTTTTTTTGCACCTAGTATCATTACCCTTAGCATGTCTAGGCAAAAAAGATCTTATACCACACCTCTAAAGAATAATTTCCTTAGTTACAGCCATTTACTTTTCCATTTGTGTCCATAATACCAGGTTTGTAATCAGTTGCATATTTATTGGCCCTGCATTATTTTCCCTCCATAACATGGGGGGTGGCCCATATGATGTTTTTTAGCTCTGCTTCATTTTAACATCTCAGGCAAGATTTTTACAAAAAACTCAAATAGAACATTGAGAGATTTGTAGTTGTATATCTACAGAAAGATTTACTACAAAAAATAAGTTTGAAACTTTGATTTGCCTTTTCCTGTCAAGAAAACTAGAAATAATTGGTTCAGAAGGAGCCACTGTTCAGGACAGTACTATGAAAAAAGACATACAGGCTATAACAAGTAACATCCATGATTTATCTGTAAAGACAGATAAATTAGCAAAATTGAAAATTTTAAAGAAGAATTTAAAACACAAGTTGAAGTGCCAAGTGAATCTCTTAAACAGCAGTCATCACAAAACTCAAGTATAGAAGAGCCAATGTCCGATTTTGATCGAAGATTGCTTGAAAATGAGAATTACACTGAATTTCTTCTGAAACTAAACTTATTCTGGGGAAAAATAGAAAACTTAGAGAACCGATCTACAAGGAATAACATCAGGATTTACTGTATTCCTGGAAAAGAAGAGGGAGATGGTATGATTCATTTCCTTTAATACCTGGCTGCCTAGAACCTTGAACCTGCCTGAAGCTTTTCCCTTTGTCATCAAAGGGGAACATAGATAACTTTCTTACTTATCTTAAAATAAAAACTCCTTCATCAAGGTCATTGATTTTAAGATTTTTCTCAAGATAAGATAAGGATTTGTTTTTCAAAGCTGCATGGACTAATTATTAAGTTAAAATTAAAGAAAATACTATAAGATTTGACAATGACTATTCAACATTAGCGATGTTAGAGAAAGGCATGTGTACTACTAGTTAAAGGCTTTAAGAAAAGCAACATCAAAGCACAAATCTTGTTTCTAGCAAAAATAAAGATTCACCTTTAAGAAAAGAGGAGTTTTAACACCTTGGAAGATGCAGTGGACTTTATACAGAAAAATAAATTCCTAGAAAAAAAAGAAATGGGACAGAATCTCTCATCTTCTTTGAAGAGAAATGCAACAAGAAATGGTTAATAATAAAAAAAACAGTAAATAGCTGAAGGACAAATGAAAATCAATGTATTTCATGGTTATGAATTCTTAACTTAAACAAGTGCTTGAATACTTATGAACAGTTACTGAATATTACTTTTTAAAGTTAAATTATTTCTTTCTTTCCCTATTTCAAGTGGGCACTAATTCCCTTTTTAAAATGTTTGGTTCTTCCAGCTATATAAGAAATTAAAGCCACTTATTTTCATTTAAAATGTAAGGGGTTAAACTGTTAATTTTATTCAAAGTTAATCATTATTATGATGAAACTTATGTTAGGTGGCAGACTTTCTGATATCTTGGCAAGTTGAGTAATGCACTTTTAAATATAATACAAGATGCAACAGATGGCATTAAAGAGGCATGTTAAGTTACATTCTAGGTTTTTAAAATGGTCCAGTAGTGTGCTACTGATAGCTAATTCCAAGCCTATCACCAATTTCATTGTTAAGTGGGGTCGAGGAGATTGGGGACCACAGAGAAACGCTGGCTACAGAGGACATTTTAATAATCAGAAACATTGGAACTGAATTTTATAACACTTTTATGTTGAATTTGTCTGATTATTATGTTTCTGAAGTAGTAATGTCTGTTTTAGAGTTGGGTATGAAATTCATTCCTACTGCTTTGTCTCTATCACATATTTTGAGAGGGGAGATTTTTGCATTTGGGAGAAAATTACATCTGAGAGGTTTCTTTGCTAAAGGTAATGTTGTACATGTAGGTAATGTGAACCAGGATATTTCTGGGGATGATTCTTTTCACTCGTGTATCTATATTAAGTGAATCTGATGAATGTGTGAGTAATGCTTACACTAACTTTGACACCAATAGTATCCAGACTAAAAGTCTTTTTATTCCCCCTTACACTAACAATTGCATCCAAACTACTTACATTTCTTTTGTTAGTTTTGAAGTAGAAAAAGAATACAAGACTTTTGTGTAATAAACCTAGTGTATGCTATAATTTAAATAAACGACAATGGTTAGAGTTTTGTGAATTTTGTGATGATAGGAACTTTGTGGTAAAGCCCTCAGATATGGGTAATCAAATAGTTATTTTAAATTTTAAACAATATTTGGATATGTGCTGCAAGCATTTAAATGATGAACTAGTTTATAAAAGATGTGATATTTATTGCTACTTCCAAGCTATCGAGGAGTATATTTTATTGTTGAATAAAGGTCACCATTTAGGTTGCTTTTCATTTAATGACATCACTAAAAATGTGGTGTTGAAAATACATAAATTGCTGTATTTTATTGCTTACTGAAAATTCATAAAGGTTTGGATAACCTTGTTGGGAGGCCTATTGTCTCTGCAGAGAAATATTTCTTGAAATGTATTAGTGTTTTTTTTGCATGAATATTTGAAAAAGTATGATGTTCTTCGTTCCACATTGCTGCAGTCCTTACTATTGGGTAGTCCGCTGTCCAGTCGGCCCGAATACCAGAGCCGGTTGTCAGGCGGGACTGACGCCAGTACGTCAGGGTACTAATGCGCATGACATATCCTCAGTCTTTTGCCGCATGGTCCGATGCAGAAGCAGTTTTGCGAGTGCAGGTTGGCGTTCTGAAATATTTCCGAAACCGGAGTTTCAGACCGAATCAGAGTTGGCTAACATTTTGGTTTTTCTTGCCTCAGTATTTAACCGGATGTCAGAAAAGTGAATAACTGTATTTCTTGTGGGAAACAGATACCTCATAGGGATTACCATACTTTGTGTATACCTTGTTTAGGGCCTGAGCACGACGTTGTTGGATGCCGCTCTTGTGCTAGGTTTAATATTAAGAGACGGTTAGACTGTGCCAGGTTAGTGTTTGGGAAGTGTTGTAATTATAAAATGCCGCCGGATGCTCCGGCGACAAAACAGCGAAGCCTAGGGTTGATGAACCGGCAGTCCCGGACGTCGGTTCTTTAGAAGGCTCAGTGGAGCCAGAGGTTTTGCCAGGAGTTTCTTTGGAGTCTCAGGCAGAGACTTTACTGTTACAGGATGTGCCTTCTCAGGAGGTAGGCCAGGCTGAGGGGGCTTCTCAGGTAACTGTCCTTCCCTCTCTTCCCAAGGTAGTTAGAGCCTCTCCTTCTGTTGTCAAACCTTCTTTGAGAGGTAGGCCAAGTTCAGCTTCAGTGGGGGCTTCTCCTAGCATTTCAGGTTCTGTGCCTAAGAAACATATGCTTAAAATGGCAGAAGATTTGATTACTATGATTAGAGGTTCTATGCCCCCTCCTGATAAGAGGCCTAGGGTGGAACCGGAGTTTGATAGTTTTGAACAGTGTTCAGAGGCTTCTGAGTCTTCTGCGGAAGATTTGCAGGAGTATCCTCCTTATTCTGATTCTGATGTGGATGATTCCACTCCTACAGCTTCTCCTCCTGAGGATTTCTCATTTTCAGAGACTCTGCATTCCATGAGGGAGCACTTTAAATGGGAAGGCCAGGATTACTCTGATTCCAGGAAAAGGCTTAGGGAATTCTTATTTTTGCCCCAGCATAGGCCCTTAGCTATACCTCCTGTGTTGAATGTGGTGGAAGATGTTTTTGCAGAGGCTTCCCTGAACCCTGATTCTTTGCCTCCTGCTCCTGTTAAACCTGATAGGTACTATAGGGTGCCTGAAGCTCATAAGTATCTTTTTAAGAGTCCTAGGGCAGACCCGGAAACTGTTTCTCAGGGACCTAAAGGTGTTAAGGCCTCTGTGGTTAAAAACCCTGTTCCCACTGATAAAGAGGCAAGGGCTTTGGATAGATGGGGAAAGAAAGTGTATACTTCTTCCACTCTAGCCATGAGGGCGTTGAATTGTCAGTTTCACATGCTTAAATATCAAAATTATCTCCTTTCACAACTGAAATCTAAGGTGGATGCTAAGGTATTGAGTGTAAAGAGTTGTTGGATTTAGTTCATGTGTCTGAACAAGTGGGTAAGCATTCCTTGCAATGTGGTTTTGATGCTGTACAGGCCTCCCCGAGGGTGGCTGCCACTAGTTCTGTTCTTCGCAGGCATGCCTGGTTGAGGGATCAGAATTTAGCTGAGCATGTTAAGACAAGGATTTTGGATGCTCCTTTACAGTCGGATGTGTTGTTTGGTTCGCCTGTGGAAGCAGTTTTAAAGAAAATGGAGGACAAAGCTAAGTCTATGCAAACTGTTAAAGATTTTTGCAGGTGCAGCCGTTTAGTAGAAATTGGCCTACTAAGGGATGGACATATCCTGCTTATGATTCCC
This sequence comes from Protopterus annectens, assembly GCF_019279795.1. Lineage (NCBI taxonomy): Eukaryota > Metazoa > Chordata > Ceratodontiformes > Protopteridae > Protopterus > Protopterus annectens. The sequence goes on along the minus strand of NC_056743.1, from coordinate 144,843,254 downwards.
AGTCTAGGGGTAGGTCTAGACGTGGTAGGGGCAGAGCTCAAGGTTCTTTAGGCCTAGAACAGGAGTTCACCTGCTCAGACTTCTGGTGAGGGCAGGGGTCAGTCCTTCGTGAACAGACCCAATGACCTGCCTTTTCAGCTGCCAGTAGATTCTCGCCTGGCAGCTCCTTTGGGAGGAAGACTGTCTCTTTTCAAGGAAAATTGGGATTTAATTACTCAAGACAGATGGGTGTTGGATATCATTCACCACGGTTACAGGTTTTATTTCCATACATTGCCCCTTTCAAAGGCATGCCAGACGTTCCTCCTCCACAAAGGAAAGAGGCTCACAAGCAAATTTCTCAGTTACTCCAAATAGGGGCCATTCAGCCAGTCCCTGTATCAGAAAGGGGCCTAGGATTTTATTCTCGCCTGTTCCTAGTACCAAAGAAGGGAACACGTGGAGACCAATTTTGGATTTATCTATCCTCAACACTTATCTGGACATTCCCAAGTTCAAGATGTTGACGTTACAACAGCTTTTACCTCTTCTGGGCAAAGATCACTGGATGGTAACTTTAGATCTCAAGGAAGCTTACCTTCATGTGCCTATAAGACTAAGTTGCAGGAAGTATCTGCGTTTTTGAGCTGGAAATTCTCATTATCAGTTCTCTGCATTGCCTTTTGGCTTATCTACTGCGCCCAGAGTATTCACAAAGGTTCTGGCTCCAGTGATAGCTTACTTCAGGCTAAAAGGAATTCAAATCTATCCTTACTTGGACGACTGCCTGATTCTGGCTCAAGAAAAGGAAGACCTTCTACAGCATTATCACCTTCCTATCTACTCTAAGTCTAGGGCTGGTTTTGCCACAGCTGTTTTGCAAGGCATGTTGTCAGCTCCTACTTCTTTATGATTTGCCAGCCTCCCTTACCTCTGCTTTGGGATTCTACCCAATAGTAAGGACTGCAGCAATGTGGAACGAAGAACATAGTACAGTTTTGTACCTACCATAAATGTAGATGTTCGAGGATCCACATTGCTGCAGTCCAATTACCCTCCTCCTTCCCTCTGTGTTTAGGGGTGGTTGTGTAGGTGAGGTTATATGCTGATATTTTTGTATATATCTTTTTGTATATATTGTACATATGTTTGGTGTAGGTATTTTGGGCCTTGTCTTTTTAGGGTCTTCTGACATCTGGGGCAAGAAAAGACTGAGGATATGACGTCGGTCATGCGCATTAGTACCCTGACGTACTGACGTCAGTCTAATGCGCCCTGACCGACGTCAGCCTTATACTCTGGTATTCGGGCCGACTGGACAGCGGACTACCCAATAGTAAGGACTGCAGCAATGTGGATCCTCGAACATCTACATTTATGGTAGGTACAAAACTGCACTTTCTCAAAATTCCTTCATACATAAAGGATAGTTCAGATTTTTTCAATAAAATAAAGGGCTTTCAGTGGAAGGATTCCATGTTTTGGTTATGCATAGATGTGAAAAGCCTTTATACAAATATTCAACATGATGTGGGTATCCATGTTCTTTTTTACTTTCTCGGTGATTTCCCTATGTCCCATTTTGTTATAGATTTAGTAGCTTTTTGCTTAAAAAGTCATTTTTTTTGTTTTCAATGGGGTGGTTTTCACCAACTGCAGGGTATGGCCATGGGGGCAGCATTTGCCCCCATGTATGCCAGTCTTACCATGACCAATTTTAAGTATGACTATATATATCTTCACACTTTCTATAGGTCTCATGTTTTGCTTTATTTGAGATTTATAGATCATTTAATATTTGTGTGTGATGGTTCTCATAATGATGCTTCAAAATTTGTGGAAAATCTGCAGGTTAATGAGATGGGCCTTGAGTTTGATGGCATACAGTTGGGAACGGAGGTAAACTTCCTGGATATCAACTCAATAAGTTAGAGACTGGGTTACATAGGAAGATTGAATTGAGGAATCGTTTCTTATATAGCAATAGCTGTCATCCTCTCCATCTTATGACAGTATTGCCTTATAATGAGTTCCTTAGAATTCATAAACTCTGTAGTAGTGATGATGTTTTTCATCAGGAAATTTTGGAAATTGAAAAGATGTTTATTAATAGGGGATATGATGTAGGTATAGTGTCAGAAGTCAAAAATAAAATGATGTTACTTAGGTGGTCTAAGAATGTGAATTTAGAAAGATGCAATAATAATAACACTAGTCATCAGAGGTCCTTTAAAAATGGAAATGTTACTAATTTGAGGCATGACATTCCTGAAAATGTTTATTTTGTTATAACTTATAACATTATTAGTTGTAAAGTTGTGGATATTGTTAAACAGTTTTGGCCCATGATGCTTAGGGACAGAGACTTAAGTCTGCTTTTGCTGAAACGGGTTATAGCCCCTTATAAAAGGGCTAGAAATTTAAAGGATATGGTAGTACATAACTATTTTGAGTTACCCAATGTTAATTTAAATAGAGAAGTGAATTCTATTGTTGGTATGGTTTCTTGTAAAGAAATGTTCTATATGCACACATATTAGTTCCTTCATCAAAATTAGTGGATGTCCTTTTACTGTTAAAAAGAAATTCTGATTGTAACACTGTAGGTGTCATTTATGCTCTAAAATGTGGATGGAACAAGTTTTATATTGGAGAAACCAGTAGAAGTTTCAAAATTTGTTTCGAAGAATATGTGAGGGACATTAGAAATGTGAAAGTGGAGAGCCCTTTACCCAATCACTTTTTTGAATTTCACAATTCTAGCCCTGAAGGAATTTCAGGTTGTATCTTGGAAAAAGTGGAAATATTTATGGGTGAAAATGTAAGTTTAAAGGATAAACTTCTGAGGAAAGAAATTATGTATATTCTTAAGTTTAGTACATTGGAACCCATAGGGTTAAACAATGCAATTGGAAATATGTAATTTAATTATTTAATTAATTTAACTTATTAGCAGTGGGATAGATTATTAGGTTTTTCTGTATTTAAACCTGTGTTTTAGTAATGTTTTTTACTCTGTTAAGGCCTAGGAGCCAAAGCGTTAAGTGCAATAAAAATATTTTCTACCAGCGTTGCTCTGTGATTGTGGCTGTTGTCACTAGTGGTATTTTTTGTCTTTCTTATTTGTTGGTATTTGTGCTACTAATAGTATGTCTGACATACAACAGCACCCAGGAAAGGCATGCTTTGTTATAAACAAAGTATAACAAATATAGCTTTTTACATATATAAAAGTTACTTTTGGAATGATATCAAATAATTAGAGTAACTTTCACACCTTTGCAAGTTAAATGCATCACATTCACTGTCATTCTTTTAATGTAGTTTATATGCTTTGTCTCATTTAAAAAAATGGCAGTCTGCTTGATATTAAAAATCTCACACAAATAGTGCTTACTGAATCATTACATTTTATTTCTTTGAGGCTTTTAGTGATTGGGGTACTTAGAGATATTTTTGTTGCTTTTTGGTGGTTTGAAGGGGTTTGACTGATTGATGTATGGTATGTAGGTGGATTGGATTCTCATGTGAGGGGTTTTGTGTGAATTTTAACTGATGGACTGTTCATTTTCAAGCCCTTGTTAAAACAATCTTGAGGTAACTTGGAATCATCAGCACTTTTGCTGCCGTGAGAGTTCTGAAAATTCTAAGAACTGTTCAGGTTATTTCTTCCTGTCTAAAAGTAAATAATCATGAATGTTTTAATCATATGCTAAAATGTCAAAAGACGGTGAATTGCATTCTAAAGCACTGTCCGTTATTACTTAGTTCTGAATGCTTGCTACTGATAGTATACTTGACATGTAATAGCACTTGGGAAAGTTGTTATAAACAAAGTATAAAAAGCAAAGTTTCTTACAAATATAAAAGTTATTAAAACGTTATCACACAAAGCTGTATAACATTTCTTATTCATAATAACTCACTGATGGTTTTTTATAAGATGTGTACTAAAAAAAATGAAGTATTAATATGAAACCGAAGCATGAGCTAAGCATTGTTAGTCTATTGGAGAGTTTGAGAGGTAGTTTGTTCATTTTTTTCAACAAACTCCGACTGTTATTCCATAGTAGAATGTTTTTGGGTTATAAGGTCAGGTAATTTTTTTGTTTCAAAAGATTTGTCCATAACTGAGTGAAGGTTTTATATTGTATACAAAGTATATAATATGTTCTGTACATAAATGTAATTTCATTATACCTGACTTTTTTCTTCATCTTACACAAATGTTCAATTTTAAATACATCTCTATTACTGGATTGAATAAATCTAAAACCAAATGACATTATCAGTCAGTCAATATGAACTTAAAAACTTAAATACAAAATATGTTGAAATTCTAAATCATAAGGTTTCAATAAACCTGGAAAATATTCTGGCATATTCAGTAAATCTTTTAAGCTTGCATAAACTTGCTCTTAGATCAAAGAAAATGAATAAAGTAAATCATATCAAAAAAGATGTAACAATATAAATAAAAACCAGATCTTAAAGGTTTTCTTGAGGGCTTTAAAATATTTTATAAAACATAAATAATACAAATAACCTAAATGATGAAATAGCTCAGACTTTTCTAAGAAAAATATAAACAAGTGAACAAATGAAAAAAAGATGAGAGACCATTCACTTTTACTTTTTTGATCTTTTATTTCTGTCTAAAAAATAAGTCACCAGGATAAGATGGTCTTATACCAGAATTATATAAAACACTACCAGATAATGCAGTTAAAATACTACATGAGGTCTATAGAGAAATAAAAACTGCTGAAGTCCCCCCATCATGGAAATATTCCCTTGTATCACCTATTTTAAAACAAGATACGGATCCCATAAAGTGATCATTATACAGACCCATTTCACTTTTAAATATGGACTATAAGATGTTCATTTTAACTAAAAAAATTCATCTACTTATACGTAAAGTAATTAACAATGAGCTAAGTGGGTTTATTTTAAATAGACAAGTGTAGGATAATATAATAAGAATACATATATTAATAGACTACACAAATAAAAATAAAAAGAACCTTCTGTCATTAGTCTTGATTTAGATAAGGCTTTTGACTCCATTAATTGGTCATACCTGTTAAAACAGTTGGTGTATAATTTTTCACCTGAGCTAATTGAATTAATTTCCAAGTTATACAATAATGCTTGTGCTTTTGTTAAAACAGGTACTTTTCTTTCTAATTCGTTTAAATTACAAAAAGGCACAAAACAAGCCTCTCCATTATTACCTTTAATTTTTGCATTTGCTAATATTAGAGCCAATAAAAACATTATAGGTATCAAAATAAAATATTTCACACTACAGATTCAACTCTTTGCTGCTGATATTTTACTAACAATATGAAGTACAGAAAATTAATTAGACTATATAACTAGTTCTATTAGTCAGATTGAAGAAATATGAGATTTAATCATAATTAAACGAGTACAGTATTAATTACCATGGAAGAATTATTAATGCTTAATAAGATGATAATCTTTGCCTGATAATCCTCAGTAATTTCTCCATCCACATTGATGAAGAGAAAAATCTTAATTTTCTTAGCATCCTAATAAACCAAGAGTTAACTTTGATTGGCATAGAAACGATTGGAAATTGGTGGAATAGGATTCCCTGATATTCAGTTGTATGCTATTTCAACAATTGTAAAAGTTATAGCATTGTGGATACATTCATTTTATGATTGAAAATGGAAATAAATACATCAAAAAATAGTAGGAAATAATAAATCCCAACCAGTCATAAATAGTCCCTAATAGTTTTATCTGCTTATTATAAAATTTTGGTGTAAATGGAATTACACCCTCTTCTGAAATTCATAGGTTCATAGGTTCATACTAGGCTATCTGCCCTAGGGCATTTATAAGCCTAGCCAGAGTGTGTTTGGCTTTCACCACCCATTTTAAATTAATTTTGCTATGCCTTTTTTTGAGGTTAGTATACTGTGCCTCTGTCTAACAGTGACACAGAAGTGATAGCCGGGGTAAACCTATGATCTCCCATCCACTCATCAAGATTCCTCTTGAAGAGAGTCAATGTGGGACTCTGCCTAACCTGGACTGGGATTTTATTCCAGAGTGAAGGGAGCCTCTGGGTTATGAATCTGTCCCTCCAGCATGTCCTATTTATTTCAGTGCTGAGGTCCAAGTCTCTCGAGCACGTAGCTCGATGGGATTTTGATTTTCTGAGGTGCAGCATGTCCATTAATTCCGGGTTGGACATGGCTTTATACATCAGGCACATATCGCCTCTGAGCAGGCGGTATGCCACTGAGTAGAGCTGGAGTTTCTTTAACCGGGCAGCATATGGCATCTGTTTGAGCCCTTTGATCCTCTTGTTGAGGTACTTTTGGGGTCTTTCCAGTTGCTGTAGGTGTCTGGTAAGGTACATCCCAAAAGGGGCATTGTACTCAATTATGGGCCTGATGAGGGATGAGTAAAGAGGCACAATGACCTCCCCTGATCTAGATGTGAATCCCTTCATGATTAGGTGGGCTATATAAAATGTGTTTCTAACCACTTTGGCCACATGGTTGTCAAATGAGAGATTGCTATCAACTTGGGTCCCCAGGTCCCTAATGACTTCTTCTGTACTTAATGGATTACCACCTATGTGGTAATTTGTGGGCACTTTGTTTTTGCCAAAGGGGATGACTATACACTTTTTGGCGTTTAGCTTGAGGCCATGGTTCTGGCACCAGTTGTCTGTTTCTATGAGGCCCTTTTGGAGGATGCTTGTGTCAGCTGGAGAGTTGATTATGGCGCCCAGTTTGCAGTCATCTGCGAACTTGGTCAGCCACAGTCCTTCCGTGTTGGCCTGTACCGCCGAGAAATATATACCGAACAAGAGAGGTCCCAGGATTGAGCCTTGTGGGACGCCACTTGTAACTGGTTTGGAGTCTGACATGGCTCCAGCAATTCTAACCATGTGAGTTCTGTCCTTGAGCCAGTTTGCAACCCATCTAGTGACATAGGGGGTTTATATTTAAGCTAGTGAGCTTATCTATAATGCCCGAGTGGGGTATTGTATCGAAGGCTTTTGCGAGGTCCAGGTAGGCTGTGTGGACCACCTTCCCCTCGTCAATGGTCTTGGTGACTGTTTCAAAGAAATCAACCAGGTTTAAGAGGCAGGATCTGCCCTTAACAAAGCCAAACTGGGTAGGATCCAGTGTCTGTAGGTCCCCAATATCTTTATTTATGAGGTCCATGATGATCCTTTCCATAGCTTTGCAGACCAAGCTAGTCAGGCTTATGGGGCGATAGTTTCCAGGATCTGTTGAGGCACCACCTTTGTGAAGAGGGACCACTGTTGCTGTACGCCACTCTTTGGGTACATATCCTGTAGTAAGGCTAAGATTGAACAGTAGTTTTATGTTTGGGTTTACCTCTTCTTGGAGTTCATGTAGGATGCAGCCCGGGACGCCATCTGGTCCCATTAATGCTGTGTTTTTTGCTTTGGAGAGGGCGGCTCTTACCTGAGCATCTGAGATGTCAGATGCAAATATCTATCTGTTGGGATAGATATTTGCCCTTTTGGTGGGGAGGGGGGGAGAAGTTTGCACTGAACCTGTCAGCTAGGATGTTAGCAATGTCTCTGGGCTCAGTGTATTTTTTGTCATTCTGGACTAATTCTGAGAATTCCCACCCAGGTTCCTAACATAACTAAAGAAAGCCTTGTGATTATCCTTAGTGTCCTGTGCAATTTTTCTCTCGAAGCTGGCCTTAGACGATTTTATGAGTGCCCGTAGTTTTTTGCTAATACTGATCAGAGATGCCTTCCCTTTTTGGGATTTTGCTCTATCATGTAGTAGCTTCCTCCTTCTATTGTATAGTTAGTTTATGGCTGGGGTCCACCAGACAAGACGTCTGCCTTTGGAGGATTGGGTCTTGGTTTTATTTGGGATTGCATGATCCATGCATTCCTGAAGGTGTTCATAGAATGCGTTTATAAAGGATTCTGCGGTCTGGGCCATATTTTCCACAGGCCCGGGGGCTTTGAAGGATTTTGCCTCGGTTTTGAGGCGTGTGAAATTTGCTTTAGAGAAGTTTTTCACTGTGGTTTTCTGGGCAGGGGGTGGGGTCGGGATGTGAATATCCAGTGAGATTAGTTTATGGTCTGATCTTACCAGTGAGGGATACACTTCTGGTCTGGAGCATAGTGTCCCCATGTTGGTGATGATCAGGTTCAGTATGTTTTCCCCTCTTGTGGGAGTGGTAAAAAGTTGTTCCATAGTATTTGAGTTTATAAATTCTAGGAACCTTTGGGCTAGGGTGTTGGAGCTAGAGTAATGCTCCCAGTCTATGTTTGGGTAGTTGAAGTCGCCCAATATAATGGTGTTTGGAGAGACCTTCATATTTTCCAGTATTCTCAGGAAGGCTGAGTGGGGTTCCTGTGTTTGGGAGGGTGGTCTGTAGCAAGCTATAAACTGGAAGGCAGTTTTACCCACAGTTATTTGCACATGGATAGTCTCTGATGCTTCGTGCTGTGCCACCAACCTGGAGGTGTGGGTATCTTTGACGAATATTGATACTCACCCTCCTTTTGTGGTTCGGTCCAAGTTTTGGGGCCAAAAAGCATGATATGAGGTATAACCTGGTAGTGCTGGGGTGCTCTCGGGAGCCTTGAACCAGGTTTCTGTTACTGCACATATATCTATGTTCTCCATACTAAGGAGAGTTTCGAGTGCGTGCATCTTGAGGTTTAGACTTCTGGCATTGAGTAGCATTACTCTTAGTTTCTTATCCCTTGTGATACCTATGGAGGTGGGTTTGTCTTTTGAGCCTTGCCTAAAAAAGGCACTATGGGGGTAGCAAGAGCCTTTGCCAATATCCGAAAGCCCAGGGGTGACAGGTGCAAGCCGTCCCTAGCTAAGCATCGTGGCTTGTCGAGCATGTCATCCCAGGCTGACAGGCATTGGATCCCCTTTGAATGACACCAACACTTAAGCCAATTGTTGAAATTGATCATCTTGTCTTCATATTGTGGCATCATTCTTGGTGAGGGTAAGATGCTACTCAAGGTCAGGGTCATACCGGCCTGGGCTACATGCTCAGAGAGCTCCTCTGTCTCTTTTCATGTAGTCCAGGGAGGTACATCTCAGGTCATTCACACCAGCATGGACAATGACTGAGTCATATTTGTACTTGCCTTGGAGTGACCTGAGTGCTTGTGTTATGTGGCGGATCCTAGCGCCCGACAGGCAGCTCACCGTGACCTTCTCCTTGTTCAGCCTGGTGAGCGGGACGTCAGTGTGCCTGACGATAGAGTCACCTATTACAAGTGTATCAGGTGTGTTGTTTAGCCTTAAGGGCTGTGACTTAAGGTCCAAATACAATCAAGAATCTGAGAATTGGTTACCTTTACAAATATTTTGAGACTTTGAACACAGATAAATAAGATATCAAACTTGGATAAAAAAAAAATGTTCCCCAAATTATTGGAATTCTTAATAAATATCAATAGGAATAATGCAATGAAAAATCATTTGTCACAAATTTATAAAACTCAAGTTAGATTTCACATATTTTGATAGTTCCTATTGGAACCATTCCTTAAAAATTAATAATGAAGACTTCTATGAAGAATACAAGAAAATAGTATTAATATGTAAGGATAAAACCACATCTTCATTATATTCGAAACATTTCACTTGGAAATTCTTAGAGCTTTTGTCGCTACTAACAAAATTATAGTTATGTATAAATCAAATTTATAAATGCTTGAGATGTGATTCTGAAATAATAGCTGATTAGACGCATAAAGTATATGATTGTAAAGTCATCTCCCCTTTTTGGAAAGAAATTAACTTAATTCAAGCACTGTGGTCAGATGAAGTATTTCTAAATCTTTAGTTTTATTTAATACTCTGATTCCTGAGAATTCCAAACACCCAGGTGCCTTTTTTTGGCCTATTGTTGATATAGATAGAAAAGTAATTACTAAAAATTGGAAAAGTAAAATTATTACCTCTTGCATTGAATCTATTAGTATGGCAAAAAATTGTTTGCAGTAGTGAGCTGCAAACTATAAAGATGAGAACTTCTAATATTACACATTCATATGAATCTTAGCTTAAACTTAGACTTGAAAAATATTAATTACTGTTGATATGTATAACTTAGGTGTATTAATTGGCTGTGGACCTATGTAAATAGTTATTTGTCTTATAAATGATTTGTTTACTGTTTTAAAATCAAATTAAAAAAAATAACAACATAGGACACAGAACACAAAATTGTCTATAAGGACATTGTTTGAATAGGGACTTTACAGTTCACTGCATGAAATTCCCATGGAAAGAGGTGAATCCCATAGGGTAAAAGCACTGGTTGTTGAACCATTTCTATGCAGACTGAGAGGCAATGATGTCCCTTTTTGAGACACCATGGTGTTAACCATTGATTGCTAAAATGATGTTCTGATATTTAGGTGCCATACCAAATGATAGAAGGAGATTTTTAAGCAGATGATTTTTCCCCGTGCTTAAAAAGATGATTGCTAATCCTGCAATATTCTGCTACATATCCAAGAGATAAAAGATTCTTAAATTTTTACTCCTTGAGGGCAATGCTGTAAGTAGGATTAGTTCTTTTTAAATTTGTTGAGATATCTCTGTTTTCAGTCACAGGTAGAAGTGATGGTATCACAACCTCCTTACATAATCCAGTGAGGTATGCATCTGTTTTACAGACAAGAGAGTCACCAAGAGTGCTACACTGTTTTTCAGGTTACCAGGTCATGCTATCTGCCTTTTGTTTTGCGAGTCTACCTTGTAATATTTTTCAACCCCATGGCATTTTATCTTCTTCACTCTTTGTACTACCATCTTAGAGTGATTCCTGATGTTTGATTTTCTGTAGTTATTTTGAGGTCTGTGCAATGTATTATGTGTATAGAGTTCTGGTTTTGCTAGGCGTGTGGCTTTTTGACTTACAGCTGAGACTATTATGTTCAAAGGGTGATGCAGCAGATGAGATCTTAGCTGCAATACTCAAAATACTTCTTAATAATTTAGGTCATATCAAAAAGTAGTGCATTTTCTGTTAGCATGAGTTAGTTTCACTTCTTAGGATAACATTTTTTAAGGTTATTTTTTGACACACCTCCATATGTGATTTAATGTAAGATTATTCCAGTATAAAAATACAGAGATGTATAGATATAGATACACACGTGTGTGTGTGTGTGTGTGTATATATATATATATATATATATATATATTTTTTTTTTTTGTTTGTTTGTTTTGTTTTTTTTTTGCATGGCATGTAGATAGACTGTGCATAATATCCTGCATTGCTAGAGTATGAATGAAGAGTGATAAAACTTTATAATGTAACATATTGCATACATCTCACACAAGATCCTCACACATTCCATTTATCTTACATGTTTTCATTTTGGATATGTCATCTTTAAAATTATTTTAATGAAGTGTACCTGTTCATTTTGATAAGACAGGAACTCCTTAGCGAAATATTTAGATCCTGCACGGTGACTACATTTCAGAATCTCTATCATTTGAAGTTTTCAGGCTAGCTTTAAGATGAGTGCTAAGGGATTACTGTTCTGAAGTCCTATCTGGCACTAAATCGATAACTTTGTCATCTTATAATCTGTAATGGCTAAACACGAATATCCTTGGAGAATATCACTCAAAAAATCTTTTTTGGGGGAGCTCATACTCCTTTACTGGTACAGTAAAGAAACTTCCACATGCCCTGAGTTGAAATACTTTGCACTCATAAGTGTACGCTATGCATACCACTGTACACTATGTATACTGCTGTACACAACACATATACACTATGCATACTGCTCTATACAATGCATACTGATGTACAGTATATATATACTACACTATGCATACTGCTGTACACTATACATACCATACACTATGCATACTACATTCTGCACGCTACTGTACACTATATTGTGCACACTATACTACACTATGCATACTACTGTATGCTATGCATGCTACACTATGCACACTACTGTACACTATACTGTGCACACTCTTGAATGCTGTCTACAAAACACTATGCACACTACTATACACTATGCATATTACTCAGTTAATTTGCAAGCTGTGATGTTTTGGAACTTGGAATGTGCACAGTACCCAGCTGAAAACAAAATGAGTATGCTTTCAGGTGCACATCTAAAAAAAACATACACTTATGCAATATCTTAACATGTAGAGACTTCCTTTTTGAGAACATGTAACAGTTTTATCAATGAAGAGTCATAGGATCCATCTTCTAGAGGCAGTCACGTTCTTCATGTTGGCAAGATGGCTTCCTCCAAACACGTGGCTTCCCTGACCTCATGACCACTTTCTCTTGAAAAGATCTGATTAAACATTTTAGTAACACAGCCAGGCACGTCTATACTAAACATCCAGAAGACCTTAACTGAAATATGTCCAGGAGATTCTTCTGTAAGTATATAATTAAGAAGCATGTAACTAAGGAAGTCCCCTAGTATTTAGGCATAATTAACATGGCCAACATCAGTTGACAAAATCTCCCACCAGCTATGAAAGCCAGTATTGCAATGGATGGTATGGAAGAACCTCACCATGAAGGAATAAAGGCAGAAAAAGGTGAGCTGCACACTAGACATAGCAGAAATGGTGCTCTGGGTAATGTGTTATCATGCTGTAAGTCATGTGGTAAATATGGTTTTCATTTCTTCATACAATAAACAGAGTTATTAAATGATTATAGTATGTTTTCTGCTGTCTGCCCAGATGTCACTGCAGCAAGGATTTGTGAGTCACTTGACTGCACATTGACAGTAACATGTTTGTTTCCCTCTGTATCTCCAGACATTTCTACTGTAACCAGAAAAAGTAACAGTATAACTTTTAAAGTCATCTATGTTTAAAAGATGCAATGGCTTTGTGAAATAAATTGCATTAAATAATGCTATACTGGCTTACAGCTACCAAAGTTAGTCACCTCCCGTATCTTCTGGTGAGTTGCAAAGCTAGCAGAAACATACCTACCAGAAGAGACAATCAGGAAGAATTTGTCTCATTGAATGAAAGCTATTAGCAGTGTTAATTTGAAAGTTACCCCTACGAAACAGGGAAAAGAAAGTGCACACATGGCAACTTGTGCTTAGTGGACATCATGCCTTTACTTCAAACAGCCATCTCTTATTACTTCTTCCATGTGCTTCCCCTATATTCTTCCTCTGAAACTTGCCATTTGTTACAGACATTTGTGCATATTCATTGTGTTTGCATTGTAATAATATCCAGTTTTATTACGATTACACTTTTTCTTCTCAGAATCGTTGCACTGATATCAAGCACTGAATCATTACTTTAGCCTTGGTTTCCCATTATGGCTTTAGCCTTGGTTTCCCATTATGGCTTTAGCCTTGGTTTCCCATTATGGCTTTAGAAGCAGCATGCTGTTGTGCAACACTTAGATTCATCTAGACTAGTGCCTTTTCCAACAAGATATAAACCTTGGCTATAGATCATTGTCACTATTGAAGTGATACCCTGACCCCTATGTGCAAAAATTGGGAAAAAGAGGTTGTTGGTAGATGCATGGATGGATGGATGGATGGATGGATGGATGGATGGATGGATGGATGGATAGCTTCATCATTCCTTCAGCCTATACAAGTGATAGCAAACCTTTTGGGTTTGACGTGTCAAAATCTCCAGTCACAAAATAATATAGTGCATTTCACATGAGCAGCGAATGCAAAAGCCATGTCTTTGGTAACTCAGGTGTTGGTGATCACTGACGTGCCACCCAAAATGTTGAGGTGTGTCACCTTTGACACACATGTCATGGGTTTGCTATCACTGGCCTATACCAACAGCTATGCATTCAGAATCCTGTTAACCGTAGCCATTTTCATATCATACTGCTTAAAAGAGTTGATCAACCAAGAGGTATTATCTTACTATCATTTACCTTTGTTATATTTGCAAGATTGTCTTTCCACTACTTTTCTGGCATTTATGAAGCTATTACACCCCAATTGCAGACCGTCTTTGCATCCTGCAAATAAAGTGAGTCTTGGTCTTGTCAACTGCAAGAGAAGGACCAGGACTTGTCTGGAAAAGGTATGGGAGGTGATAACAATCATCCTTTACTATGGGACCTCATTTCTACAATATTCATTGCCTTTTGTGCTTCACTGAGAAAGACAGGCACAATTTGAGTCGCCTATGAAAAGAGACATTCACTCTTAGTATACTTGGTTAAAAAATAAAATTAATTAAAAAAAAAAAAAAACCTAAAATCTGCCATTCATGTTATAAGCATAGAACTCAACCTTGTTTTCAAGTCTCATTGTGGGGTCACAAATGTATTAAACATGGTTTGGCATTTAGGTTCATAGACTAATACTAGGCTAAGTACCCTTGTGGGCTATTTTAAGCTTAGTCATTTACCCCATATGAAATTCAAACCCTGCACCTTGTGTTTGTAAGGTAAACATCTTAAACATTATTCCAACCTCCCATTCCCTTTAGCTAAATATTTTTTTCAAAATGAGATGTATAGAAATGCTAAATTATTCTGAGGCATAAACATTTATCTTGAATATGGGTGAGTATTTTGCAATATAAATCATGTTTTATTAAAAAGATACTGGAAGTCTTCTGTTAAAACTTATTTGACTCATTTGATCAAAGGCATATCGTATATATGTTTGGGTTTACTTAATATGGTTAATCATATGCTGATATATTATGTTCAAACAGGCATATAAATTAAGTATTTATATACGTGTGTGCATATAAATGTGTGCATGTTTATATTTTCTGAACTCTCATGTGCAATTTCCTTGCATAAAAACGCTGCTGCCGTAAATGCTGGACTTGCTGTTACAAATCTAAACATCTGCTTCTCTTCTCTGTCTGTAGTCCAGCTTCCAGTAGTGTTATTCAGGTGTATTAGGAGTAAAACACAAGTGAACAAGAGTCTGGATTTTCAAACAGAGCTGTTTATGTTATTATGAACTGCACCTGCTTCTACTTTCTTGCTTCTGTGCTGTCTTATTTTTTTTAGGTCTATTCTCCCATGTATATTACAGGATGAACCTTTTCCAGCTGCCTTTTGAGAATAATTAGCAAAGAAATTCAATTTGCACTGATTGATTTGTGCATGCATGACTAAAATAATATTAAAAAATAATTAGCTCCACTAAAAAAGACTGCTGATGAGACCTAGGCTTATGTCCTAGTATATCTGAAGACTTGTTAAAGACTATTAACTATTTATTTTGCTTTGCTTGTAGGAAATGTAAATTATTCAATGCGTTTCAAAGCTTGAATGCACAACACCCTATCAAATTTATTTTAGAAACTAAAAGGAATGTGTGACCTAATTTATGCTGAAAGAAGAGCATTGAAAAGCACCCCATTTAAGCCTTTTTTTTACATTTTAAGTTTTCTTCGTTTATTACTTCCCAATTCAGTGAAATACAGAGTCCGGATGCATTAAACAGTTCAGTGCCAGAAGTAATACTATTAATATTAATTATGCTCAAGCACAGGTGAACCAGCACAGCAGGTTCTGGATCACAGCTTAACAGAGTTTAGTAAAAGTATAACTATTTATTTTGTATCTTCATGCCAGAGCCCCCTTCCCACTGAGACTTGCTATGCTGCAGAAAAGTAGAATTAATTTTCTTCATATCCTAATTCCAGACACTCCTTGGCTCTCTATATGAATTATTAACACGTTAGCCTCACTATGTATAAGTGTAATGTGCATTCCTTCTCATAGTAAATGATATTTAGTTACTTTGTAATTTACTTCTCTGAGCACATAATTTTAACAGTCCTAATTTTAATATGATCTCTCTTAATTATAAAATATAACACACAGTAATGTTCAACCATGTGGTCAGTCTCTACATTGCAGGAACGGCTCTATCACACTGGGAAAATGTGGAGACAGATGCCCTTTCTACATACCTCACCACTATCCAGACTGCTGTAGAACGTCCAGACTTTTGCATCATTTTTTGGTCTCTTCCTTATACAATTTGTGGTTTTCTGGCAAATCATTGAGTATTGAAGTCATTAAATAATGACAGAGTTTCAAACTTCATATCCCTTGGAAAAATGCATGCTAACACAAATTTTTATTCTAGCAACCTTCTAAGTTTATACGAGCAATAGCTGTTAGGGCCTTTGAGCTTTCCCCTGCCCCCCTTCCTCCATTATTTTTGGCTTTGTTGAGGTTTCTTGCACTTAAAAATTGAAATTGAGATGTGTCCACCTGGCAAAGCAATTAGAGCAGGTCAGCAGTAGTTGGGCCTATACCAACGGATACTTCTAGAATTACTGCATGCCCATGGAATGGATAAGTACAGGAAGCTTAATTTTATGCTTGGGAATCAGCAAGTGGTTGAGTAACTGGTTCAGTACTCACTACTTCCATTTCACAGGCCGCTGGAGATTCCGGTGTAATGATGCAGGTGGATATCTATATAATAATCTGCGTTTGTCTAGAGGAGAACCATGAACTGAGATAATGAGGAAAAGTGTTTCATTAGCAGATATTTAACATGGCTGATGAGATGAGCACTGAAATCCAACTAACAAAACTGGTATCACTCCATCAAACATTAGAGTGCAATATAAACTCTTATAGGGATAAAGATTATAATTTTTGGACACACACTTCAGTGATATAGTTCAGTCGGTCAAAGCAAAAAGTAAAACTAAAGCCCTGAGTGATGTGAGGGCAAGTCCTCCCCCCATGCATGTTACTTAATATAAGCTACACTCATCCTATGACTTGGGTATATGTTTTCAAAGAAATTGGATCGCATTGAAATGAGTTTGAAAAACACAAAAACTAATGGAAGTAAAAACAAAATCAGATCTTTGGTGAACTGGACAAAATTCAAAGACTTTACATCCAGAGATGAGGCAGTAAAGGCCAGTAATTTAGTAATGGGTCTGCAATTTTGGAAAAAAGAAAAATGACCAGTCTGCATTTTTGGTAAAAAAAAAAAAAAATGCACAAACTACTGTCGTGCAGCGGTAGCATTGTTGCCTCACAGCAAGAGGTTCTCCCGTTCGATGTGGAGTCTGCATGTCCTCCCCATGGTTGGGTGGGCGCTCGAAAGACATGCGTAAATGGGTGTGCCTTCGTTGAAGGTTGAACTTTGAACTGGCACCTCTGCGTTCGAGAAAATGTACTGCCAATCATTAGCGGACCAGAGTTCCGCTGTGGTGACCCCTAACCAGGAAAAGCTGAAAGACAACAACTTTCCATTAATGGATGACGATTGTCTTAAACCTTCATTGACTTAATAGTGTGACAGTTATGAAAACATATCATAGAGAAAGCTGCAAATTACCCAGCAGTGCTGAATGTAGGAGCTGGTTATACAAGAGGCTATGTACCTTTCTGTGAAAGAAGTGAACCCGCAGAACAAAGTAGTCATCAATGGGGAGACCCATTGTGGATCTGTAAGTGGTAGCATAATACTGGTATACAGTCTACGATGCATACCTCATAATGAGACCGAAAGTAATAAGAAATAGAATAGACTGACATCTTGTCCATGAGTGGTTCTTGGTATTAGGTCAAATACTGGTTGGTGTAAGATGATACTCCCTGCTGAACCTGAATAAGATGATACAGGAATCAGAAAATTAAGGAATGACAGATACTGTCCTTGGGATATTTGTGAAAGACGATGCATGTTTGATGAAGAATTTTTCAAAATACTAATTTGGGCACTTTGACTATAGCAGAACCAGAGAAGCAATTCATTCTTAAATCTTCTTACAAGTGGTAGTCATCAGACATCAAACCCAGTCAGGAATGAGTAGCCAAGGACCTAGAGTCCTCATTTGGGAGGAAGGAAAGGCTGATTTGGGTAGCCATTTGATAAATAATAATCAGCCATCATATTCACATCCACATTAATTATAATGTCCAGCTTATCAACAGTTAAAATTCTGTGCACCCATAATGAAAGTGTTGTAAGAGATGCTATTTTTGTGAAAGATGTTTGCAAATTACTATGCTGTCAGATTTTAACAGTGTATGAGTTTAGCATCAAAGATTAAAGAAAAACATCTCACATTTATTGCGTATTGGAAAATGAAACAGCATATGAAGAAATAAATTGATACACTTAATGAAAAATATGGAGGGAGCTATAAGCTCAAAGTTTTAGAGAGTACCTGCTTAAATTTGAATTAAAATTGTGTACAAAGAGAAAAAAAACCTAGAAGGAAAGATGAGAAAGCAGAAAGAAAAGGAGCAAGTTTAAAATAAAGACTAACTGTTTATTTTGGTTGAAAAGTTAATTATGATAGGTCATGCTGTTAGCGTAATGAAACAAACTGAATTGGAAAGGCTACAGGGTAAAAGCTGCAAGCTATGAAGGAAGATAAAGCAACACACCAAAATGGACCTTTGATGACCTTTAATTGAATTCATAAATGACAAAACTTTGTTGCATTATTTCAATTTAATTGTTAATCACAAGGGTACTTCTTTTAACCATTAATCAGGGCAGCATGCATCCACTCACCTTGCCCGACCGAATAAGCAGCATCCTCACCCTACTCACTTATTCGTAAACATCACGCAGTGTCCAACTGTTCACTTTGTCTGAATCCCCAGTCACTGAAGCTACAAAAACCTTCAAAACTTACCTTGTCACTCACCAACACTTATCCCTGTTAAGACCATCCACTCTACACCATCCTTTCAACATATGCCCAACTCTCCAAGATTTAGTGAAATCATGCAACCTTACCACATGAGCAAATAATATACTGATGGCAGTCAAGTACACTTTAACCGACTCTACTCCCCTACCCTGTACACTAACCTGAGCTAAATATCACAACAACAGTTCTTCCAACCAGACTCCTTCCTCCTCAGGCAGCTGTAAAATAAATGTATTAAATTCACACAATGCCTTACCATATGCTCTCCTAGTGGATGCCTCCCAGGACTGTTCCACCAACCTCCTGGTCAATGCAACCCAAGTCTCCACACCTCATCTGGCACTGCCTCTGGTTCTTCTGATGCATTTGGAGCCACTGCTGAAACCTGGAAAACTGAAGGCGAAACAAGATGTCAGCAATCCCATTCCTATCACCTTCCACATGCATACCTGAAAACGAAAAGTTAATCAGTATACTCTGTAAAACTAACTTCCATATAACTAACAGTAACTGCTCAGACTTGGCCGACTTCACCTGAAAAACCTGAACCACTGCACTAAATATAACCCTCCTTCGCCTCAACTGCTCCTGCCAAGCCATGGCTGCAGCCCAAATTGACATTACCTCTAAGAAAGCAACATCCTTCTTCCAATCACCCTCCACTCAGCTGGCCATGGAGCTGCAAAACTACTCGCCCCCCAAAAATGCCCCCATACAAACACCCCTGCTGAATGTAAATAACTGTAAATCACATTGGCCAACCCACTCTGACTGCCAAAAGGAAACCCCACTATACTGCTCTAAAAATAACAACCAAAGAGTTAAATCAATTTGTGTCAGTTTTTCTTGTCTTACCCAATGGTGCTTGCTTTTCCCCCTTTCAGCAGAAAGGCCACAGAACTACAAAAAGTACAACCCAGGTGGACAGCCCAAATACAACATCCAGAAGCCTTAAAAGCTCCATAACATCCTTCACCTGCACTATATCCCTAGTCGTTACCCAGGCTTTTCTTTTAAACAGGTTATCTCCTTTGTTAGACAAAACAATCTGTGTTCTGCATCCAACAACAACCCCAGAAAATCTAATGACTTTGCTAGACCCTCCAATTTCTGCCTAGCCAATGGGACCCCCAGTTTTTTACACATCCCCACCAACTTCTCAAAAGTAGCCAGGCTACACAACATCCAATTGGCATAGCACATTTTATTTTGCTGAGACTACCATGCCCAGCAGCAACCAGTCCTCCTCTTGTCCTGGCAGAGGTTTGAAGGTAGCTTTCAATGTCCACATTTACCAACGTCGGATCCTTAAAACCCCTAATTACCCCCTCTGAGTAAGACAGATGGGGAATCATCTGGAATTCACACACCTTCTTGGTAACTAAGCCTAATGGTGAAACCTTAAAACTGTCAAAAAAGGGGGACTATGAAAAGGAACCAGTATCCTACCTGCCGGATGCTCCTTTTCAACTAAAGCTTCCAGAAAATCTCCCCCTCCCCCATACTGATCATTCTTGTCAACTTTGCCATCCCCTGGCACCTTTAATTTAATAGAAAATCCCCCAGTTAACTCCTTCACTACTCATACATCCAGATATTGCTGTAGCATGACTCACAACACCTACACCTTAATAAGAAGAATGTGTCCCAAGTCTTCCTCTTGCCACTTGAAAAGCCCCCCACCTCTCTGCCCAAAAAAATTCCTCCTACTACGCATGTTTTGTGATCTCTGAAAAGCAGCCATTAACTCACTAGTAGTAGATGGAAATGAAGCCTGGCTGAATGTTTTACCTTCTCGCTGACCACACTGTACCAGTGGGTGTACACCTGCACATTTTAAATGTGTGCAAGAACCTATGTACTGCCCATGAACATCTCCCTGTATTAAAAGCCCAATACACAAAACTCCATCACCCCCAACTTACTCCCCTACTACCTGCACTGAAGCTGTCCATCATAGTGGCCAGCCATATGTCTGGGTGCCTCATCTACCAATGTAGGGACTGATCGACTGCTTTCCTCTTGCAAAACCTCTGATTGCACTACAACCAAGCAGTACCAGCTCACAGTCATTGCACCTCCCATATTGGTCAAGAAATAGGCCAAGAGTGGAAGGGCCAACGTACTATCCTTCTCCAACCAGACTGCCATATAGTTCACAAATCCCAGCACCCAGTTGTCCCATATTTTTGTTGACTTTTTCCCACCTGTGTTCACCCCAGGGCAGCTAAGGCTGCCAGGAGATCTTTGCCATTAGCAGTTTCTGCTTCCAGCAAACTCCAGACACCATCTTTGTCAATTAAATCAAAAACATCAACATAATCCCCCTTCCAGATCTCTTCTTTGACTGAGGTTGGTATATGAGGGGTTAAGAATACTTACCCCGCTCCCCTTCCTCAGCTCCTGCTTACCCAACCTGTCTCCCAGCCAAAACGTGATCCAACCTCCTGTAACTGGGAATTTGTTCCCCCCCATGGATGATGACAAACTACCTCTGCCCAAGTCTGGGCTATCCAACCCTGAAACCTGCTCATTAAAGCGAAGCCCCTCTCCACCTACACTCTCCTGACCCCACCAAAAACACTGGCAAGGTCCCCGTCTCCTGACCTGACCTTCCACCACCTTTATCTAGGCTGAAATCCCCTCATCCTATGTCTGACATATCTACTGAACCTGACACCAACATAGCATTACCTGCAGGAACAACATGCACTGCATCCACGATGGAAGCCTCCATTGCAAGCACTACCCTGGGCTGTGACTGATGTGTTCTCTTGCCTCTGGCTGCCTGCTTGCCCTTCTCTGGTTGCCTTCTCTTCCAAATAGGTACCCTTGTTCCACTGGCACTGAAGTCTCACTGGTTGGCAAACCTTGAAAAAGGTCCTCCACCACAATGTCTGCCCTTTTCTGCCACAGCATATGTACTTCTGACATCTCACAACTTTTTTTCCTCAATTTTTTTTTATTTTCAATTAAAATAACATTTACATAATATTTTTAAATATCATTTTAAACTATATAAAATATTTACAATAGCCTGACTTTCAATTATATACATTGTATGTTATTAAATATAAAATTAACAGATCAGTTATCAGAGATACAATATTGATTTTTGCAGAGTGTCCAACAAAGATATAACTTTCTTCCAAGGATTATTTACCAATGGCCTGGGATAGATTCGTAGTTTTTTGATTTTTATTTCCATCGATGCAGTTGTATTCAGTAAAGTGTATAATTCTTCCAAGGTCGGGGGTGTATTTGAATTCCATCTTCCGGTTACGCATTTTCTAGATATAGCAAGTATTGTCCATAACAAATAGATATTTGTCTTATTCAGACAGGGACCTTCATTTGCATTTAGTATAATCAGTGCTTTAATTAAGGTAAAGGATTCATTAAATAAAGCTTGTAAAAAATGACCAATTCCATTCCAATTTGATTTAATTTTATTACATTCATAAAAAATATGAATCCAGTCTGCTTTATTTGACTTTTCATACCTCCAGCAAAAAACATTTGTAGTAGGACTGATCTTTTTAATTCTATCCAGTGTTAAAAATGCTCTATGTAAGTATTTCCAGTTAAATATTTCCCAGTACTGTGTGTTAGAGGTGTAATCAGCTAATAGTAATATGTTAGTTTTAATTTCTTCTGTTAACTGCAATGACTGACCTTTTCTTAAGAACTGCCAGTATGATGGTTTGGGAATTGTGTTATATGTTAACTCTTTATATAGATTTGAAATGGAATTTTTCTTTTCACAACTATTATATATAAATTCATACAGAAAACTTATTACATTTTGAATATCTTTAAATGAGGAATTATTAATTAATCTGCATAAATCTTGAGTGTACATTAGAATGCTTTGTAAGGTTAACCAGTCCTCTGTTGGAATATTGTAAGCAGTTTTTATCATATGTATATCTAAAACATTTAATTTACACATTGAAACCAGCATAAGAATCAATTTTGTTCCCAGGAGGTTATTGTTTCCCTATATATTTTGTGAGGAAAGTTCTTAGTGATGGTAAATGGGGTTAAAAGGTCAAACCAAAGTTTTAGATCTATGTTTGCATTGATAAGTTTACTAAAGGAATTGATGTAATGATTAATCAGTGCTGTTTTAGAAGATTTTGTTATATTATATTGTATACTTATACAACGTATGTACCAGGGTTTGTTTGATTTGCCTACTATTAAATATTTTTTTTAACAGATTAAATTAATTTGTTAATATAGCCATTAATTCTTTCAAATTGGCAAAACAATTTGGGTTTATCCAGTCTATTGTCATTTTAAGCACAGATGCTTTTATATATGTTTCCGTTTCTGGGAAGTTCAATCCTCCTTGTTTCCATGGTCTAATGTGATGAGTTAGAGCTACTCTATTCTTTTTGGGATACCATAAAACTTTTATTAAACATGAGTTTATTTTTTTAAGAATGCATCTTTCAGGAAATAACTGAATTGCTAATGCTACATATAGTATTTTTGGCAATAAGACCATTTTTATTAATTTCAGTCTGTCTTCAAAAGTTAATATACTTTTGTTCCACATTTCTATATATATATATATATATTTATTGTTTCAGTAATGTTTTTATAATTTATTAATTGTTTAGTTTATATTTTTGCATTACGCTATTCCTAAATAATTTAGTGTAAGTTCTTGTTTTCCTGAGATGGATTTATCTTTAACTTGTAGTTCTTTTTTTCTTATTTAAAAATATAAATTTTGTTTTTTATCTATTAAAGTGTAGACCTGAAATCTTATAAAATTTCTCCATTACTACTTCTAGCTCTTCTAATGACTCTCTGGAGTTTGATAGGGTTAATAAAACATCATCAGCAAAAAGCATTATTTTAGATGTGTACTGGTCGTAGACTTCTGTTCCTTTTATTCTTGAATTATTGCATATTATTTCTGCAAGTATTTCTATAGCCAAAGCAAATAAAATAGGAGAAAGGGGACATCCTTGTTTAGTACCTTTCATTATATGGATAGATTCTGAGGTGAAAGGACCTAATTTAATGTAGGATAAGTTATTAATATATATTTTTTTTAGTAATAAGATGAAGTGAGGATGAAATTCAAATAATGCTAAAGTTTTAAATAGATATTCCCAGTTGAGGGAATCTAAGGCTTTTTCTATGTCTAATCTGATTACAAGTGTTTCTCTATCTTTTTCATTCACATAATCTATGAGAGTAAGTACCCTTTAAATATTATTGTGTGTGCTTGTTATATAAAGATCCAGTTTGATCATTATTAATCATCTTTGAAAGTTGGATTTTCATTATGTTAGCTAGGATTGGCATGAATATTTTGTAATCATTATTCAGTAATTATATAGGTCTGTATGAGGTGCAAACCTCTGATGGTTTATTATCTTTTAGAACTGGTGTTATGAGAGAATATTTCCATGAGGGGTGGTATTTTTGCTTCTGAGTGGACTTCTAGCAAAGTTTTATGAAAAAGGGAGAGTACTGTTGAAGGGAAGAGTCTGTAAATTTCTGTAATTATACCATCTATCCCTGCAGCTTTGTTAGATTTACTTTCTTTTATCTTGTCAACAATTTCTTTGTAGGATATAGGTTTTTGTAGGTCTAGTTTTAAGTTTTCTGGAATTTTTAATATTGATAAGGTTTGTATCTAAGTTTATTTGGTTGGTATCTAAATCTTCTTTTTTGAAGTGTTCCATATAATGGAACCGAAATGCTTCATGGATGTCTGCTATATCTGATACTTTTTTCCCTTGCATTTCATGATATATGCTACTGTTATTTGCTTTAGTTTGTCTTTTAATTCTTGTAGATAAGTTATGTAGATATCTAGGGGAGGTGGCTAATGAGTTTATTTTTAATTTTCCCAAGGCTAAACATGTTTTGTGTGTTAGAATTTCATTATATTTTTTATTTAATTCCTCTATTTCTTTTTTGACTTCTGTACAATTCTGATTTTTTTTTAGACTTTGCTGTCAATAGTCTGGTTTGCAAGTCTAATGATTCAGATTCCTACTCGCTAACTTTGTTTTTGTACCACCTAAGGTCTTACCAAATAAGTTTTTAATGAGTCCCAAACCATGACTCTACTGATTTCTGTTGTATTATTAATTTCAAGAAATAATTGTAGTTCTGACAACATCCAGGGTCTGAATTCTTTAATTTTTGTGATACATGATGGAATTCCAGTTGAGAGGATTAAAGGTTTAAACTCTATTTGGAGCTTCATTATCAGAGAGTCATGATCTGAGAAGTGGCATGGAACTATTGAGAAGTTGAGGATTTTTGTTTGTAAATCTTGAACTACGAATAATTTGTTTATTCTGGTTTGTGTTCCAGATCTATGGTCTTTATGGGAAAATGATAAGGATTTATCATCTTTACTTTAAAAGTGTCTTTTAAATGAAATGAATCAATCTATCATTTTAAGGATTTTGAAATAGTTGCTATGCGAGAAGACTTCTTGGTGGTTTCAGAAGCTTCTAAGGTACAATTAAAGTCTCCTTCCAGTATAAGATTTCCTTTATAATTGTTGGAAATAAAATCTAGGTGTTTTTTAACCATTCCTGCTCCAATTCCTGGGAACCAATATAGATTATCTAAGGTCCATATTCTGTTATTAAATTTAATTATAACAAATGCTAGCAGACCTTCTTTGTCTTCATATTTATAAATAACTTTTGGAGTGGTTATGTTTTTCTTCCAGAGAATTGATGCTCCTTTTGTCTTTGTTCTATAGGAGGATTAAGACTGTATAGTCCTTAGGGTTCGAAATAAAGCTATCATTAGACTTAAAATGCATTTCCCGAGGAAATACTACTTGTGCCTTATTTAGATTTAAATATTTTAGTAAGTTTGTTCTTTCATTTGCATTATTTAAGCCATTAGTATTTAATGATAATGTTAAATCCATTTCAAGTTATTGTTGAAAGAAACATTTTGCTTTTCTTTTTTTTTTTTTTTTGATTATAGTACTTATACCATATTCTCTGATAACACTGAATGTTGTTTTTGTGTCTGTAAACTTGGGAGTGTAATTTAATATTCTTTCTTATTTACAAATAGGGTAAAATTCTGGTCAGGCTTTAGAAAAGTACTTCTATGAAACATTAATTCTAAAGTATCAAATACAAGTAAATATGAATTTCCCATTAAACATGGAATGAAAGTCATTCCTAATCCAATAGATAAAGATAGATCTATTGGATTATCACTCATACCTTTAACCAACAATATCAACTGAGCTCCATATGTTAAATTATTATATGGAGAATTTTCTTAAGAGATATGAAATTCTATATTATTCTATTATTATTCTATAGTATTTTATGTATCAGGATGGAATGTTAGTAGTGAAAACAATTATTGTTGACTTAGAAAATATCCAGTAGTTAGTTAACCCTTAAGAGATCCCAAACATGTCAGATATGTCATTTCAGATAAATTAAATGCAACAGAGGAGCATACACTAAAGCCAACAACAAATAGATTATTACTAAAATAATTTGACTAAAAGGACTCTATAGGAGACATTGAGTGATTACCAATGACATATGAATTTTCTGTAGGTGTACTGTCTTCCTTTACTTTCCCACTCTTCAGCTCACCAACTTCAACTTACACTTATGAAAAGACATGGCTTATCCGTGGTATCCTGACTCTAAGTAGAGGTGCTCTACATTCTAGTGTGCAGTGATTTTACATATTTATAAATTTACAAAGCAGAGTCTAAGAATGAACTTTGATCACACTGACAATTCCCACCCACCATATAGGGCACCTCCTGCTTCCAGAATGGGTAATCACATCAGGTCTAGAATGAATGTGTAGGTACCCATATGGTAATCAAAACTTACCTTAGGTAAGTATTAATCAAATACTGTTTAGATGCTGAAGCTCATGCATGTAAAAGAGTTGTCAGGTACTGAAGTATCTTTTGAATAGACATAGAGATCTATGTTCTGATCTTTGGCCCAAATAAAAAGCCTAGTTCATTTACTAGAATAAACTTTCCTCTTGGAAGGTTTGCATAAAGCCAGAAGAATTTCACAAACAGGGGATGGGATGTCAGGCAGCCAGGCAATCATTAGAAGTGGAGGAACCAAGCTGTGAGCTTGAGACTGTGGAGATTCAGATGAATCAGTCCCTGAGGATGAGATAACAGGTCTTGGGAATGATCTAGGATCCACGGGCTGTGAATCATATGAGGCCATAGAAAAGGGAACCAGACTTGACGGGGACAGTAGGGGGCAATGAAAATCTCTTCGCTTCTCAACACAACGGGTATGATTTGGTTCCTCCATGTTTGTTGATGTACCAGACTACTGATGTCTGATTGTATTGCAATTGTTCCTAACTGGAGGATGGAATGAAATGCCTGCAACACTAAAAGCACCACCTTCAGTTTTAGGACATTGCTATGCAGATAGGCCTCTGTTTCCGACCAAGTGCCTTGGACTATTTTTCCCCTGACATAGCCCTCCCCACCTCATCAGGGAGGGCAACCGTGGTCAATGTGGCCTTGGGTTGATGGGCTGAAGGGGTGAGACCATTGATGAGAATCTTGTGACATCCACCAGATTAAGTCCTGTTTGCACCTTTGAGTCACCCGTATTGAAAGGATAACGGGTACCACTAAGTGAGAGGTAGCCACTGGAGAAGTCTCATATGAAGCCTTGCTAAGGGAACAATGGTGATTGATGCTGCCATCGACCCTAGAAGCTGGAGAACAGGTTGAGCTGTGGACTTCTGATAGAGTTTCGATTGAACTTGGTGTTTTATTCTCAGAATCCTGTGATCCAAGAGGGATGCTGTGCAATTGGTGGTATTTAACAGTACCCCCAATGAACTCTAGTGATTGTGTTGGGGTTAGGTTTGATTTTTCTCAACTTATGGAAATGTCCAGGTTTCGTGCTGTGTGTAGACAGTATGTCAGGTCTTCTTCCAGTAGACACCTGGTGGGGGCGGTGAGTTAGTCTAGATGTGGAAACACCTTGAATCCTTGGAGTCTCAAGTGAGCTGTAACTACTGCCATGCACTTGGTGAACACTCTGGGGGCTGCAGAGAGTCCAAAGGGAAGTACTCAGAATTGGTAGTAACTGACTCCTGCTCTGAAGCATAGATATCTTCTTGAGCGTTTGTCCATTTTAATGTGGTATTAAGCATTTTGAAGATCTATAGAGCACATCCAATCGCATTTTTCCCAACCGAGGAAGGATAGACTAAACCGTGACCATCAGGAATTTCTCTATCTTTATAAACATATTTAAATTGCTGAGATCCAAAATTGGTCTCCGGTCCCCTGTCTTTTTTGGCACTAAATAGAATCTTGAGTAAAAAACAGTTCCTGTTTGGTCTGGAGGGACTGTTTGGATGACTTTTTTTTTTGTAGTAGCTTTGGGATTTCTAAATCTGATGCTTCCCTCTGATTGGGTGGTACATTGGTTATGTTCGTGAGGGACACAGGGTATAGGTAGGGGATGTGATGACCTCTGGTAATGATCTGTTGCACCCAAGAATCTGTGGTTATTTGCCAGGCAGAAGGATACAAGGAAAACACCCCTCGACTGCTTCCAGAGGTAAGCAACTGAGCCACTCTTCAGGACCGCTGGTAGGATTGACCAGAGAAGAAATCTGTGGAACCCTGGTTTTGCGGGTCTCCTCTGCCCCTGGAAAAACTTTGATTCTTGTGCCACATTTTCCCACTCTTCTGATTTCTGGAGTAGAATCGTTGAGGGGAGGAGAAATGGACACCAGCGGCAGATAATCTTAACGTCTTGTTCGCATCTTGCCAATGTGTCTTTGACTTTCAGGCCGAAAAGTGAGGATGCTTCACTGGGAGTACTCAAAAAGGAAGCCTTGAAGGGGTTCACAAGGTAACAAAGGTGCATCCAGGCATGACGTCTCTTGACTATGCCTGCACCTGCTGCTCTGGCTGCTCCTTCAGTAATGTGCGAGATGAGATGCATTGGGGAGTTTGAGACAGATTCAAGGGTTGCTAACTGAGAGGCTACTTTTGTCACAAACCTCCTCAGACACAGCTCCTGTCAAGGTTTCAGGGAGTTCATTGATGTGGTCTCGTGGAGCCTTGTGAAATGTGCCATATAATTCAAAGACCTTACCGTGAGTATCGATGAAGCAAATACATGCCTCCCTAGTCTGTCAACTGCTCTGGACTCCTTGTTAGGTGAGAGGACAGTCTGGCTCTCCTCTGCCAGCCCTTTCTTAGTAGCCACCACCACTACTACCATGGGGTCAACTGGAAGTCCTTTTAACCAATGTGGATTGTCATCTGGGGGGATAAAATTTTTATCTGGTCTCAGAGGAATAGCGTCTATGGTGTCTGGTGCCTTCTACACATGCTGCACGATGAGCTGGATGAGCTCATCGGCAGGTGGAGTAACCCAGGAGGTAGGAGGGCCAGGCAAAGGTAATGGCTTGTGTCAGCTGAGGCACAGAAGGAAGGGACAAAGTAGTCTCCAACAGTAATGGTCTGCCTACTGGGGCAAGAGCCCTCACCATGGCCTGAATGACCAGCCTGCTTGAAGAGAAGTGGGAGGCTGGAACCGAGCACGACACCCTCAGAACAGGGGTCACAACCCGCTCTGACATACCAAGCACCATAACCGGAGTCCCAAGAGGGATTTAGTGGAGGGGATGAGATCTCCGACCCAGAGATAGCCTCAGAAAAAGATGTTTTGAGGAGGCCTTTTAATATCCATTTATTTTCCTCTCGTTCAGTGTCCTGGAAGAAAGAATTCTTACAAATTACACATGGTGGCTTAACAGTTAGATGACGAACACCCAAACAGTAGAGACGCAAATCATGAGTGTCGGAGAGCAGTAGTTTTTGTCCGCACTATGAACACTGTTTAAATCCAGAACTAGACTTCTTTTCTGACATCCTAAAAGGAAACAATACAAAGCATAGAAAAAGTGTATATAATCCTTTTTTTTTTTTTTTTTTTTAAGTACCAACCATAGAAAGGATATAAATACCCTAAGATGGGTAGGACAAATGAGGGGTTTACCAACAATGGTAAAGGGAAAGAAATTACAACAAGGGTAAGAGTTTAAATATGGTAAAAATATGCAATAGGGTAAGAAAAGTAAAAAGGGTTAACAAAAGATCAAGTTTTGAAGTAAATAATCATGAAATATCAAAAAACAATTCACTTAGCTGAGAGAAATGACTTGACACAGCTGAACAGCAACACGGCAAACGAGATCTGGAGTAACTAGGAGAGGGGTATTATGGTAGGTCCTAGCTGAGAGTGTTTGGCTGGTGCGAGCATGGAAATGGCCGTATCAGTTCCGAGGATGGAACTGAAGTCCTAATTGTAATGAATAAACAAAGATTTAGAACATCAGATCATCTAATTGAGTCTACTTTTCCTCATAAACATGTTTCATAATTCATTAAACAAAGCAGAGTTTAACTTCTGTCTAATAATCATTATAAAGACAAATAATAGTAATTTCCTAGCTCTTGAAACTTTCTGATATCGCAAAATGTTGACGGTAAGCTATTTGAACTGGAAGACTAAAACATTTCAATACTTCCTTGTGAATATACATTTTTACTTATACTGTAGTGTCAAAAACTATCTTTGAAATCTATGCATTACTTCACTTGTTTCAAGTCATTCATTTTACAGTTCAGATTATCTTTTGTCAAAATATCAGTAGCATTTCAAGGGCACATTTAATATTTAAACTGATATTTTAAATGAATAGCTATCAGTTGCCAAGTGAGTTTGTACAGAGTGTATGGCAACTGCAAAGATAACATGTTGCAAAAAGTAATATGCATTTTTTCATGAGCTCTAGAGACTGTCAATTTCAAGTAACATATAAAATGCAACTTTTACAGTGCAGATAGCTTGAGGAATCAGCATGTTAAACTGAGTAATACTTTTTAATCAAGCAGCTACATTTAAGTGCACATGTAGTTTGGGAACATTTCAGTTATGTTTCCAGGAATATGTAATCCTATGAGGATAAATAATAAAATATTTACAGATAGTCCTATTATGTATTTATTTTACCGTGCTTAGATTGTTTTTCATTTTAATAACTAAACATTACTTTTTCTTATTATTTGTTATCTGTGAGGCTAAATGCACTTCGCAGGTTCACAGTGTCCTTGGAAATTGCAGCAATTTTTACTGTTGCTATGACAACACAAATAGAATGTAAAGAAAGCTTCACTTCTCTTAACCAACAGTACATTTTTCCCTCCTTTATTTTTTTATATATTTGTTAATACTAAAAGGAAATAATTCAAAGGATATATGTACTTGAATGGAACATTTCAGAGTTAATCACGAACGTGTCCCCAATCCCAATCAGCATAACAGTGACTATCATTAATCTAATATTGTAATAACAAGTTCACTATTCCAATTAGTCTACCTTAAAACAAGATTATTTTAGACCATTATTTATCTATGTATAGATAGTAAGTTATTAAATATATACAGACTATATTAGTATTGCAAATGGGAGAGAATTTAGAAAGGGAGACGAGATGCAGTTAAAATAAATGAGAAAAGAGAGAAGAGAGAGAAAGAAGAGAGAAAATTTAGAGAAAATACACATATACTATGTATGTTTATTTGCAGTATAAATATTTTATGTGCTATATAATCCTCCTCCTCCTGTGAAAGGAAAGTATCCTGTTTTACATACCTGAGGTAATGTGAAAACTCTCGTGTCATCTATTTTCAAAAAATATAGATAAAGATTCCAGTAGTTAGTTACCTTTGTTTTAAAATTCCAAGCAGTAAAATTAGTCCTTTAAAGTAATGTTAAAACAATTCATATCATAGTAGATGCTTTGAGAGATTTGGCTATAACAGTATCAGTCTTTTGCTTCTTTTTGACGTCTGTTTAGACATTTGTTTCTTTTGTTCTCTTTAGAGAAGGTGACATCCAATCCATATATTCTGGTAAAGTAATCACATTATTAGTTTTAATAAATGAAGAGGCTTCCTCTAAGTTAGTAAAAGCCCTCATCTCATTGGCATACAGTATTCTTATCTTAGCTGGATATGCAAGTTGTGCCTTGATGTTATTTTATTTCAGAAACCTTATCATAGGCCACACTTTTTTCCTTTGTTCCATTATTCTAGATGAATAGTCGTTATCAAATCTTATCAGGCTCTGTTTATATTTTAGAGGTACCTTCCTCCAAGCAGATCTTAAAATCAGTTCCTTGTCCAAGCATGAAAGAAATTTGATAATTATTGACCTAGGAGGAGAGTTTGAGTTAGTGGCAAGTTTCCCAAGAGCTCTGTGTGCCCTTTCAATGCCAAAGGAAAGTCCTTCTTTTAAATTTTTAAAGTTACATTTTTAAGTTTTTTTTTTTTTTTTGTATATTTCTTTTTTAATTATTTATGTTAACAGTTTGTCATGGAGCTTATCTCCCCGGGCCTCTACTGAAAATGGACATATATCCAGTTAGACTAGCCCGGTTAACAAATGTAAAATAAATAATAAAAATAATAATTTAAAAAGTCAGGGATCCAGCTAGATAAAAAGGAAATAATATCCTCACCTTCTGTGTTTCAGGTAATCCAAAATCCTGATGATGTTTCTCTTCTCGCTGTTTTCCAAGTCATCTACTTTATTAACCAAGTGTTTTGTTTAAGGAGCAGTTCTTTCTGTGTTTCCTCTTCCTTAAATCTGTTTTCTAAGTCATTTAGAGAAACCTCTGTTCCTGTTATTCTTGTCTGGTGGTGATGTAGCATTTCCTTGAGGGTGTCAACCTGTCTTTGACTGCTTGTTTTAAGGTTTTCTAGGTTCTCTTTAAAATCATCCATCTTCAAAGACAACTCCTGCAGGGCAGATGCCATCTGTTGTAGTTCCTTCTTTAAGGCAGCATCCTGGTGAGAATTCCTTGAGTTGCTCATTTAAACAAGTGAATATACCTCCAAGCTTTTTGACAGGAAATTATTTGTAAAACTTCACCAAAGTTTCTAATTATGTAAATTAGTCCTTTATCTATAAGATTTTATACTTTGAAGAAAAAAAAAGAATATTTTTTCTTGTCTTATTTAACTAGTTATATGGACCTCTAAAATACTGCTGCTTTCAGTTAGCCATTCAGGCTCCGCCCCTCACATCAAGAAGACAAAAGAAAACATAATCAGCCCAGTTTACATACACAACTATATACTCTCCCCAACATATTTTTTTTGTATACTATGCTCATTCCATTCCATGACCCCCACTGCAAATCTGACCAGCACCAAGAAAGAGCGAAAAAAAAAAAAAAAACCTCAACACAAAACCGCAACCCCAAGATCAAAGCACAATACCTCAGCATCCCTTTATTTATTTATTTTTTTTTTTTTTAACTGCAGTAGGTGAAAATGTTCTGTGCCAGTTAAAAATAAAACATGATCATCAAACAGAGTAAGAAAATACCTGGATTGTTATGTACTGCACCATTTCATTCACTTGTCACTAAACTACTTATATGCTTTCTTCTTTTGTGGAAGTGGTATATGTACACATGCCGCAAAATGCCTACTGACTTACTGCAAAGCAACTGAAATACATGACTCAGAGTAAAACAACTCTTTTCATAAGCTCATAACTGTATCAATTTCCTTTACAGATTTGTTGTTAAAGCCGGGCTTCAGAAAAACTAAACACTCCTCTCCCATCTTCTATTAAATATAATACACCCCCTCCATGAACCAAATACACTGCCATCCCTTTTTCAAGTCCTGTACATGAATTTCTGTCCATCAGAGTTTTCACTACCAAAATTTATGGAATGTAGACCTGCCTACTTCATTGTCAGGAATCAAGCCAATCTATTGCCCATTGTGCAATGGAAGAGAAACACCCTTGCAAAACTTCTTTTCAAACTGCCTTCTCATTCCAATGTTGTATCCCTTTTTTTAAAGCATATCCTAAATTTAATTCATGTGTAGCTGCTGCATCTCCCTCAACAGCTATACAGTAAGGGCCAGTACAAATACAAATATCATGCCATGGTCAACTGTACAGATGGCAACTGTGCATATGCAGCAATGAATGGCTGCCCAAAACCTGTGAACCCACACTACAACTAAATTTCATCCCAGAACCACTGGAGCAGAATTAAGAGCCCAAAAAACAGTGCTCAGTGGTCCGAGCTGCACCACCACAAACTAAAATAGGGCAATCTCAACAAAACAAGCCAAAACCACCAACGCAATTACTAAACACAATCTGTATTAAAATGTCACTCAGTATACTGGCAGCCATACCTAAACTCCTAGAACAGCATCATTAAGAGAATGTACAACCATAACCAATACAAGAACTGTAAAGTCTACTAAAACAACCCAAACCACCAACACAGCCATTTACAACAGAATACAACCTTATTTAATTATCACTCAAGCCTCAGGCGGACATGCATATACGCTTAAAGCACTTCTAACCACTCATTCCCAGTAAGCCTGAACATACCGTGCATCCCTGCCTTCTACAGATTTCATCTCCCCACAGTTTCCAACCTTCCTTAACATCACTGCTTGTCTACATGGCGAGAGTCATTTGCTTCGAGTCAGACATTTATTTACTTTAGCTCACAACACACACAAAAAAAAAAAATACAAACCATCTGCCACCACAAACCAGCAAACACTGTTAACCTGAAGCCTACCTCTTTTTAAGAAATACCTGCAGGTCATCTCGGACATGACCTTGCGTTAACATCATACCAAAATGTGCTCCCCAAACCAACTATGCACACACAAACTGCTCTAAGCCCCACCCTCCACCTACCTCACTTCCTTAATCCTTCCTTCAAGAATGAACCCTTCCTTACCCAGTTTACCTCATATTAACCTGAAATTCCTGCTTAATCCTTCCTGCGACAGCAGTCTACTCCACCTCCCCACTTACCTACCTACCCTCAAACATCAAAGATGTCCCATGACAAATTGGTTTGTGCCCAAACTTCATTTAGTGTTGAACTGCGGGACAGATTCACAGAACACAGAAATTAACAGACATAAAATGACAGGGAGAATTTGAATACAGAGAGAGAGAGAGAGAGAACAACAGTGAAATGGAGAAATTTGTAATGTAGCTATTACATAAGAAAATTATGAAACCAGGAAATGTAGAAATACAGAGTGGGTAAAAGAGTGGGAAGATGGTAAGCAGCAGTGGAAAGTAGGCCCAGGCATGTTTCCATTCCTCTGTTGTGAAAATAAATAAATAACATGCACTAAGCAAAAATACTTAGTTTTATCCTATTTAGAGGAATGTATTAAAGCTGGTTAGTGATTACCCAGAAGTACTTTGTAAGAGCAGGAAAGCTATGCTGGAAGTATTCAATAAACAAATGGAAGAGTTCCATGTCTGAAATATTCTGCAGCTCTGAATGTGTAGCATAGAGGGAATGTTTCAGTTTACACCAAATGGAAGACAATAAAAAGTTTAAACAAAGGTACCACATACAACTAAACTACCCAAGCAATAAAATCTGAATCTCCTGCAAGACAGTGACTGGAAGAACAACCTTAGATGTAGGAGATGAGTCAGAGACAGTGGAAGGCTGTGCCGTGTCAGATGCTGAAACTCCCATAGGGAAAAATACAAAACCTAGAAGTGCAGAGGGGGCACACGACACTAAAAGAAATGAGCAGGGAATAACTAAATCAGAAAGGCAACACAAACTGATAAGAAAAGTCCAAAGACAGTGTAGGGAAAAACGTTGTATCAAAAGGACAGAAGAATGAGAAACCTCTTCCAAGGGAGATTTAGGCATAAAAATAGAGAAAGAAAGCACCAGAAAAGGAGACATAAGGAAAAGCTCAAAGCATATGAGAGTATGCTGTGTCAAGATTGGCTCAGGTGACTCAGAAGTAAACTGCTGGACCAATGAGGTAGTAAAACAGGATAGAAGCTATAATGATGCATGGAAAAGTTGAAGAGATGGCAGGCAGAACTACAGAAGGACTGAATGTGACCACATAAAAAGAGAAGCACTAAATAAGTAGAAGGGATGGCTATTGACTGGCAGGTGCTTGTGGATAGAATTTATTAAATGAAGCAGCACTTCATCTTGTGAAACATATCCCAAGGAGCACAACATCTAAACTTAACACACAGTGGGAGGAAATTATTCCATTCCCAGGCCAATGATGGGGGGGGGGGGTGTCAGTGAAAGGGGAATATAGTAGCTAGCCACCAAGGTCAGCAATATATTTTTCCAAAACTAACTGTACAATAAAATGCAGAAAAATATATGTATAATGTCTAAGACTTTGTTATAAGTAAACATTGCTGATGTAACAAATGAGTGGCATAAAAAAGGAATGTATTGGTGGGAAAGGAAAAATAATATAAAGAACACCTCATAGACAAATATGAAATAAAGAAGTGACAATGTATAAGAAGCAGAGTAAGGTGCTGTAACTTCCCTCCCAAAAACAAGAAGTTAGAGAATGTCACAAATCAGTCGCACCATACTTGTGAGAAGCCATAGGACACCACTGAATGGGAATACTGCAATATAAAAAGACTGTGACATCAGGACAGGCTTAAAGTGTAAGTGTTAGTATGGTGGACACTGGAAGAGAACAGAAGAATGTCATAAAAGGCCCATGTCCAGAGCATATTCATGCACATGTAAGAGTCAAAAGGCAGGAATCCAGAGCTTGGGGATGGGAAGGAGGGGTCTCAGCATGGATAGCTGTTAAAGAAAAGAGATGGACAAAAACAAAGAAAATACAGTTTATTATGTGAACATTGGGGGATTCATCAAATCCTGTCAAAAGCAGGAAATACAGGAAAAGTTAAAGATAATGGGGAGACACCAGACAGGGGAAGATATTGTGTTGTGATTATCCAAATGGAAAACTGGACAACAAGCCAGGGGGAGGAGAGTAGCTTCAGACAGCCACTAAGAAAGTGATAAAAAGTGGGATGGGCAGATGAGTCACCTGGCAGTGAAGGGTGAAGGTGCATTCTGGGCAATAGAAACATAGGCAACAAACTGGCTTGAAGGAATCTACAAGGAATTTTTAGCTAACTGCACACAAACAAGAAGAGATGGAATAATGGTAATGGGCAAAGGGTGGGGTGTCTACATTATCACCATAAAACTGGAAAAACACAGGATGCATGGAAGGTAGGAATATAACAAGAAGGGATTAGAATTTGATAAACAGACCCACTGCAAGGCCCGCAGAGACAGAGGCCAAAACAAAGACAAGGAAGGAAGAACCACAACAGGAAATATTCACCAATACTAATAATGAACTAGTTAATGAGTTTGGACATTTTAAGATTTTTTAACTTGAAATAGAACACCATTCGCCACAATACATGGGACTGCTTATATTAATCCTCTTTAATAGTTAAGCACTTTCATCCAGTAAAAGTAGATGACTTCAGAGCAAAGTATAATTCACCATACCCCATTTATATACACTAGACATCCTCACATCACTACTCATAAGTAGTGCTGTGTATTGTGGCGATTGGTGTTATATTTAAGTGTTTTATTACAAATTTATTTGGTTCCTGGTTGGAGTTGTGTTTGTGCCTTTACTTTTGTCACATTAGAGGGAATGCTTGGATTGTAATACTGTGAATGCTGAATATGGATTCCCTTGATGACTTTCCGTCTATTTTTTCACCTGTACACCATGAGGAATTCCAAAGAATGCAGTCCGAGTTATCCATACTGAAAAGTGAATTAACACATTTAATTGACCTTTTGAGTCAATCAGAGGGTGGTATACATTCAAACGGTGCAGCTGTGCCATCCATTACATCACTTCTGGTTCATACAGTAGGATAGAATGGAGAGGATTCAAAACTGGCATTTGATATCCATTTGAGCCATTTATCAGATATTAGTGCTGCAGCTGAAGAGAAAGATGGACAGGCAAATTAATCAGTGGCAAGGCACAGCAGTTTAAATGCCTCCAAAACCATCCCAAGGCTGGAGTTGGATGAATTTCATCAGACAGGGGCTAGACCTAAAACATTTAGGACATGCACTACAGCAACTACTACTACTAATGCTACGAGTAATAAAATGAGGTCTGGACATAAACAGGCGTTTTACAGTAATACACAAGCAAAATTTATAGACTGAATGACCATTTGGTTAACTTTGAATGTTTTGTTACCACTGAATTTTTGTTTAATCAAGAAAGTAGTAATACAAAGGCAAGATTCCCACACTTATGGCTGTTTAAAATACTGTATTTTTTTATTTAGTAAGTAGTTATTTAGAATTAAATGTTTCCAGTTGGTTAATGCCTACTCAAGTAGATATTTGGATCTGAAGATTGTTCTGAAAGGTTTGTGTTTCTTTAAACTAACTTTAGGCTTTTAAATTAATGATGTTATAAGTGAATTTTCTGCTGTTTTTTGACAATTGTGGTTTTGAATACGAGACTTTTAATTAAGAATAATGATGCAAAAATAAGTGTATTACTAAATGAAACTGAAAAATTGGATATTGATATTCAAAATTATTTGATATTTGTACAATGGAAGAAATTTTACAAAACAAATTGATTTTATAAATAGAAAGCGTCAAAAAATACAGATTACCCCACCATTAACTGAGAAAACTACTCGTGTATGAACTCCTTAGCTCAACGCTTTTGGGAATTCATAAACTCCAATGCCCTGGATCAACTTATGCACACCCCCACCAGGGGCAACAATATCCTAGACCTAGTCATTACCAACCTGAGTGACTGGTGTTCCACACCTGAAGTCAATTCCTCATTGGTCCGATCCCGACCATAAGCTAATCACCCTTGATATCCACATCCCACCCCCCACCCCTCATTAAGGAAACCACGGTAAAACATTTCTCCAAAGCCAACCTCATGCTTCTTAAGACAGGCTGACACTCATGCAGATGGAGAATACACTTACAACTGCTGAATCCTACACAAATGCACTCTATAAGCACTTACACAAGTGCATGGATTGTGCTATCCCAAACAGAACCAAGACACTATCCTCCAAAAAAAAGGAAGCCAATCTGGTGATCCTCTGCCATAAACAAACTGTACAACAGAAGGAAGAAACTGTTGTGAAATAGAGTAAAATCCCATGAGTGGAGGAGCTCCCTGGTCAGCCTCAGTAAGAAGTTGAGATCCCTTTTAAGATCCTTCAAAGCTAGCTACGAAAACAAAATCACCACTAATTCTAAGGACAACCACAAAGCATTCTATAGCTATGTCAAGAATCTCAATGGCAACACCCAGATCTGCTCTGAGTTACAGCACAACAGCATGGAAATTACTGAACTGACTGATATTGCCAACATCCTTTCAGATAGGTTCAGTGCTAACTTAACCCCCCTTACCCCCTAAAGGGCCCATATCTATACAAGAAGAACGCAGAGTCCCTGTGATTACAACTACGCAGGTAAAAGCTGCACTCTCTAAAGCCAAAAACACAGCATCCATGGGACTGGAAAACATCCCAGGCTACGTTTTACACGAACTTCAGAACGAACTGGCTCCCCACCTAAGCACCTTGTTCAATAATAGCCTCGCATCAGACTTGGTGCCCACTGAATGGTGCACAGCAACAGTTATCCCACTCCACAAAGGGGGAGCCAGCACTGATCCCGGGATCTATCACCCTATTAGCCTGATGAGCCTGGTCTGCAAGGCCATGGAACGTATCATCATGGAACTCATAAAAAAAGACATTGGTAACCTCCAAACTCTGGATCCCACCCAGTTTGGGTTTGTGAAAGGTAGACCATGCCTCCTGAAACTGATCGACTTCTTTGAGGCAGTCACCCAAGCCGTAGATGAGGGTAAGTTGGTTCACACAGCCTATCTTGCCCTCGCCAAGGATTTTGACACCATCCCCCATTCTGGAATTATAGCTAAACTCACTAAACTAGGTATAAATTCCTACGTCGCAAGATGGGTTGCCAACTGGCTCACTGACAGAACCCACACTGTAAAAGTTGCAGACTCCAAATCTGACCTCAAACCAGTGACAAGTGGAGTACCACAGGGTTCAGACCTGGGACCCTCTCCTGTTTGGTATCTACTTCTCTGAAGTACAGGCTAACACAAAAGGCCTCTGGCTAATGAAGGTGACAGATGACTGCAAACTAAGAGCCATAGAAAAGTCCCCAAATGATGTGGACATTCTACAGAAGGACCTCGCTGAGACAAATGCCTGGTATCAGAGCCATGGCCTCAAGCTCCGTACCAAAAAGTGCACTGTCATGCCCTTTGGTAAAAACTCTGTACCCATGAGCTACCACACAGGCAGCAATCTACTTAACACCAAATGTGTGATGAGACCTTGGGACCCAGCTAGACAGTAGTCTCTCCTTTGATAGTCACATTGCCACAGTAGTCAGGAAGTCCTTCTATGTGGCACACTTCATCATAAAAGGGTTCTCATCCAGGAAAAAAGAGGTCATTGTTCCCCTCTACTCGACACTCATTAGACCCATTATAGAGTACAATGCCC
Organism: Protopterus annectens; assembly: GCF_019279795.1. Classification (NCBI taxonomy): domain Eukaryota; kingdom Metazoa; phylum Chordata; order Ceratodontiformes; family Protopteridae; genus Protopterus; species Protopterus annectens. The sequence goes on along the minus strand of NC_056743.1, from coordinate 144,803,091 downwards.
TTTTTAGAATGTACCTCAGAAGACATCTGCAGCAGCTGGAAAGGCCACAGAAGTACTTCACAAAGAGGATTACTGGCCTCAAACAAATGCCCTACACTGACCATCTCAAAAAACTCCAGTTTTAGTCCTTAGCATATCGCCTACTCCAAGGTGATCTCTGCCTAACATATAAAGCTATGTCAAACCTAGAGCTGTTGGACATGCTACACCTAAAGAAGTCCCAATCCCTCCGAGCTACATGCTCTAGGGACCTAAACCTTGTCACCACAATAAACAGGACATGCTGGTGGGATAGATTCCTGTCCCAGAGACTTTCCATATGGCTACCCATCTATGTCAAGCAAAGTTCTTCATTAGCACTCTTCAAGAAAAATCTTAATAAGTGGATGGGAAATAGGAAATACACCCCGGGGGTCACTTCTGTGTCTCTGCTTGACAGTGGCACAGGAAAATAACTTTCTTGGGTGGCGTAAGTCAGGGAACCTTGTTGGCTAGGTTTATGTAGGTGCTTGGGCCGATAGCCTAGTACCTACCTATAAACCTATTAAGAAAAGTAGTAAGATTTTGAGTGATGTTAACCATTATAAGAATAAGCAAGTGTATCTATCCTTGTTACAAGTATCATGATGGTTTTAGGGATGAATTATGAATCAATATTAATCTTTTGAAATGAATAAAGAGGGATAGGGTCAGTTTAATATTTTACATCAGTGTTCAATTTTTTTATCATCAAAACAGAGAAGGGTTCAGTCAGGGGTACAGGTTTACAAAGGACTCAGAAAAGGACTTCCCTCAATACCAGTACAAAAATTACCATTGGAAAACAAGGGGGCTATGGTAAAACCTATTGATATGATTGTGGTGGATAAGTTTGTGTATATATAGAAAAGGTTTAACATTTATAATTATGCTAATATTAATATAAGTAAGGAGCATTTCTCATTGTTTATGAAGGGGATAAAGTGCACCCCTATTCAGACTTTTGACTTACCTGATATATTAGTAGAAACTAAATTATATTTCAGGAAGTTAAATTTGGCTATTTATTTTAACAACAAACATAGTCCTGTATCTTCTGAAATGGAGAGTCAGATTAGAAGGGTGAGCACACTTAACCCCCATTACATCCCATTTTGTCTGTTGTAGAGGAAGCAGTAATTGATTTATTTAAGCTACAGGTAACACTTAAAAGTAGAGAAATTGGTTATAATTTAAGTAAGAATGAATATTTATTATTCCAAGATTTACCTAATGATAGATCAGTTAGAATTATGTAACCAGACAAAGGGGAGGATGATAGTTCTGTATGAATCTCTTGAATATTATAATAAAATGATGGGTATTTTGTCTGATACAAATACATATACTTTATCAGTTAATGAGGTAAATATAGCCTATCAAAGGGTGGATTCCTATATTGAATTATATTTTTTGGACGGACATATTAGTAGGTGTATTTGAGTATCTAAAATTAAAAAAAAAGAAAAACTATTATGGCAACTATATTCAGTATACCTAAAATTCACAAAAGCATAGAAAATCCAGCATTTCGTCCAATAGTGTCTGGTAGTGTATCCAAGTTATTACCCATTTGGAGTGGTTATTGACAAATGGCTTGAACCTATCTATGCCAGAGTGAATCATTAACATTTTGATTCCTGGGATATTTTAAGTAGAGGTTGAATATCTAGAGGAGAGATCTGATATTTTTAACTATTGACATTGTGGACCTATACACCTGTATCCCTAAAGATTTAGGACTCCAGATGTTTTTTGACAGTGTTAATAGACTTCTGGTTTAGAGAATGATGATGTCAATCTGGTTTTAGAAATGATGAGCTCAGTATTAGAAAACAATTTCATATTATTTGAAGGAGTGCTATAAACAGGTATGGGGCGTAGCTATGGGAGCTTTATGTGCTCCCATATTGGCCAATTTGGTATTATTAGATTGGGGGAACAAATATGTATTGAATAGTCTATTTAAAGATCATTTTCAGATTTATTTAAGATTCTTGGATGACGTATTTGTGTTGTGGAAAGGACCCCTGGAAGATATCAAATTGTTCATTGAATTTTTGAATGTAAGTATCTCCTTTTTGAAATTTACTTATCAATTCAGTTCTGAGAGTATTACTTATTTAGATACATGTATAACTCATACAGAATCTGGGTTTAAATAAAATATTTACAGGAAAACCTACATTTTCCAATTGTAATCCAAAAAAGAGCGAAAGGCACCAAGCTAGTAAATAGAAAATAGGTACCAACCCATTATGAAACAATGAAGCCACAGATCAAAATGCAGGTGAGGCACTTTAATGAACACAATAGGCACTGCAAACTCACACGAATAAAACAAGCGCATAAACATATCCACAGTTTGCGTTTTCGTTTCCAATACTTCTTCAGATGTGGGCTAGATTAAAAACACTAACTTAAGTACATCAAACAATGACATCATTAACAAACAAACCAATCATTTTTGTAATGAGGTACAAGAATATTCATATTATTAAAATCCATATAAGGGTTGACTTACAGATAAATATTTAAAAACACATAAATACTTTCAACAACTAAATAAACCAATGAATAGATGAATACTTAATATGTTGAGTAGATGTATAATTCTTCTTAAAACTTGTACTATAAATAATTAATAGGACATGGTAGGGAGAATTTTGAGAAACCTTTAATTTTAAAATATGGTGAACACATTAATATAGTCAAGGACATTTTTAATACAAATTGGAATATTTTTAGGGCTAATGCTGATTTATATAACCTTTTGGGCCCCAAACCTCAGTTTGTTCAAAAGGTAGGACCCAGTTTTAAGGCAAGATTTGAATGACGAGTTGGGAGTAGATCATATAATAAAGATGAGATTACAATGACAATGTGGGGCATGTAAGCAATGTTCATTTATAGTAGAGGTATACTATCTAATACTCAAATGTTATAAAGAGCAAGGTTTATTTTAGGAAAGGGAATTGTTTGTCAAAGAGAGTGGTTTATCTGGCTAAATGCTGAGATTGTTTGGCATTTTACAATGGCAAGACTAATAGGTTTTTAAAGTGTCATACTTATGAACACCTACACAGTATTTCAAAAACATGTGTCAATGCTTTTAGTAAACACTTGCTGCAGAGCCCCAAATGCACTGGATTTCTCTGCTATAATTGATCAGGTGAATATTAACCCAAGGGGAGGGGACGAGACTATACCACCAACAACCACATATAGCAACACTAAATCCACATATGCAGAGGCCCTTAACTGTAACCTGCCCAAGCAACAACGACCTCTGAAGCTGAAACACAAACAAACACCAATCACAACCAAAGTGTCACATAGTTCACAACACCTGTGTGCCACCCAGCAACAGCCCCTAAGGCAAGACAATGTACCTAACACTTTATTCATAGGTGACTCTATAGTCTGGCACACTGATGTCCCTCTCACCAGGTTGAACAAGAAGAAACTTACAGTCAGCTGCCTGTCGGGTGCCAGGATCCGCCACATAACTCATGCACTCAAGTGCAAATATGACTCTGTCATTGTCCATGTTGGAGTGAATGACTTGAGACGTACCTCCCTGGACTACATGAAAAGAGACATGGAAGAGCTCTCAGATCATGTGGCCCAGGTAAGTATGACCCTAGCCCTGAGTAGCATCCTGCCTTCACCCAGAATGATACCACAATATAAGGGCAAAATGATTGACTTCAACAATTGGCTAAGCTTCTGGTGTCATTCAAAGGGGATCCAGTATCTGACTGCCTGGGACGACATGACTGACAGACCACGATGCTTTGCCAGAGATGGTCTGCACTTGTCGCCTCTGGGATTCAGGTTACTGGCTAAGGCTCTTGCCACCCCTATAGTGCCTTTTTTAGGCAAAGTTCAAAGGACAAAACCACCACCATAACAGGTACAAGCATGCAAAATCTGAAGGTAATGCTACTCAGTGCTAGAAGTCTAAACCTCAAAATGCACTCTCTCGAGGCACTCCTAAAAATGGAGAACATCGATATCTGTGCAGTAACTGAGACCTGGTTCAAGGCCCCAGAGAGCACCCCTGCAATACCAGACTACAACTCTTACCACACTTTTCGGCCACCAAAGCAGGACCGAAACACTAAAGGTGGAGGAGTGTCAATATTCACCAAGGATATTCACACCACCAGGCTAGTTGCCCAACACAATGCATCTGAAATTCTCCAGGTGCAACTAACACTAGGTAAGACTGCAATCCATATTGTAGCTTGCTACAGATCTCCCACCATGCCCCAAGATTCTCATTACACCTTTCTACACATACTGGAAAATATTAAGATAGAACCAAACACCCTAATACTGGGTGATTTTAACTACCCTGCCATTAACTGTGAAAGCTACTCATGTACCAACACCTTTGCCCAATGGTTCTTGGAATTCATAAATTCCAATGCCCTGGATCAACTAATCCATAGTCCCACCAGGGGCTCCAATATCCTAGACCCAGTCATTACCAACATGGGAAATCGATGCTCCATACCTATGGTCACCCCCTCGTTAGTCACGTCTGACCATAAGCTAATCACCCTTAACATCCACATCCCTCCCCCACCCCCCAGTAAGGAAACCTCCATAAAAAACTTCTCCAAAGCCAACTTTATGCTTCTCAAGTCAGAAGTGACAAACTTCATGACACCCATGCAGACGGGAGCTGAAAGTTCAACTGCTGAATCCTACACGAAGGCACTGTACGAGCACATCCACTCATGCATAAATCGTGCCATTCCAAATAGAACCAAGATGCTCTCATCCAAAAAAAATAAGCCAATCTGGTGGTCCCCTGCCATAAACAAACTTTACAACAAAAGGAGGAAACTGTTGCAGAAAAGAGGAAAATCCCAGGATGCAAAAAACTTCCTTACCAGCCTCAATAAGAAACTGAGATCCCTCATAAAATCCTCCAAAGCTAGTTACGAAAATAAAATTGCCAAAGATTCCAAACACAAGAACAAGGCATTCTATAACTATGTCAAGAATCTAAATGGCAATGCTCAGATCTGCTCTGAGCTAAAACAGAATGGCATTAAATATACTGATCCCAAGGATATTGCCAATATCTTGGCAGATCGATTCCGTGCCAACTTCACCCCCCTCTCACCCCCTAAATGGCCCATCTCAATACCGTAAGATTGCCAAATTCCGGTAATAACGGCCACACAGGTAAAAAAACGCACTCTCCAAAGCTAAGAATACAGCATCCATGGGACCAGATGACATCCCGGGCTGTGTACAACATGAACTACAATATGAACTGGCACCTCACCTAAGTGTCATGTTTAATCATAGCCTTACCTCAGGTTTCGTGCCCACTGAGTGGCGCAGAGCTACAGTTATCCCACTCCACAAGGGGGGATCCACCTTGGATCCCGGAAACTACCATCTCATCAGTCTGACAAGCCTTATCTGCAAGGCCATGGAGCGTATTACCATGGAACTTATAAACAAAGACATTGGCAACCTTCAAACACTGGACCCCACACAGTTTGGGTTCGTGAAGGGCCGATCTTGTCTCCTGAACTTGATTGACTTCTTCGAATCATTCTCCAGAGCCATGGACAAGGGTAAGGTGGTCCACACAGCCTATCTAAACCTTGCCAAGGCCTTTGACACCATCCCCCACTCTGGAATCATAGATAAACTTACTAAGCTGGGTATTAATCCCTACATCACCCAGTGGGTTGCTAACTGGCTTGCTGTTAGAACCCACACTGTAAAAGTAGCAGACTCCAAATCCAGCTCCAGACAAGTGACAAGTGCAGTACCTCAGGGTTCAGTCCTGGGACTGCTCTTGTTTGGCATCTACTTCTCTGAAGTACAAGCCAACACTAAGGGACTCTGGATAACAAAGTTTGCAGATGACTGCAAACTGGGAGCCATTATTGAATCCCCAAATGATGTGGATACTCTACAAAAGAGCCTTACAGAAAGAGATACTTGGTGCCAGAGCCATGGGCTCAAGCTCAATGCCAAGAAATGTATAGTTATCCCCTTTGGGAAAAAACATGTATCCGTGAATTACCATATAGGTAGCAGTACACTAAACTCCAAAAGTTTGATAAGAGACTTAGGGATACAGGTGGACAGTGGTCTCACCTTCGATAACCACATCACCACAACAGTCAGGAAATCCTTCTATGTGGCACACCTCATCACTAAGGGCTTTTCATCCAGAAAAAAGGAGGTCATTGTCCCACTGTACTCATCCCTCATTAGACCCATTGTAGAATACAATGCCCCGTTTGGTATGTACCTCTCAAGACATCTGCAACAACTGGAAAGGCCACAGAAATACCTCACTAAAAGAATCACAGGCCTAAAGCAGATGCCCTATGCTAACCACCTTAAAAAACTCCAGCTATACTCTGTCGCATATCGTCTACTCAGAGGCGATCTTTGCTTAACATACAAGGCCATGTCAAACCCAGAGTTGTTGGACATGCTACACTTAAATAAATCCCATTCCCTCAGAGCCACACGCTCCAGGGATCTAAACCTTGTCATCACAATAAACAAAACATGCTGGAGGGATAGGTTCCTGACCCAGAGACTCCCCAGACTCTGGAATAGATTGCCCATACATGTCAAGCAGAGTGCCTCTTTGGCCCTCTTCAGAAGGAACCTTGACGATTGGATGGGAGAAAGGAAATTCACCCCGGGGATCACGTCAGTCACCCTGCTAGACAGGGGTCCAGGGAAGTAAATAGTGTGGGAAGAAATAGCCAGGGAATTGTTATGGCTAGGCTAATAGCCTAGTACCAACCTTTGAACCTATGAACCTAAGAAGAAAAAGAGATGAAGTGGCAGTTAAAATTAAATGCAACTAAATTACCAGGAATAAATGATTGTTTCTATATTGCCCATGTTTCAACTTAAAGCTATTTCAAATCATTAAAATGTTTTAGTTAATGCATATAATTTTTTGTTAACATATACTGTTCAAGATATTTAAGGTAAATTGTTTAAGATATTTTAAATATGTTTTAAAGATGAACATACATGTTTAAATATAATTTAAAATGTATGGACTAGTTAGTGTTTTTATAGTAGTGAATACTTATATAAGTAATTGTTCCTTTCTTAGGTAGTTTTTTATATAGTGTATTTTTAAATTCCATTATGCTTAATTATGTAATGAATTAAATAATATAGTGATTATGTTGGATGTGTAGTGTATATAAATGGGGTATGGTGAATCTACTTTTAGTAGATGAAAGTACTTGACTATTAAAGACATTTTATATAAGCAGTCCCGTGTATTGTGATGATTGGTGTTCTATTTTAAGTGTTTTATTATAAAACTTAACTTAAGTAATTTGGAAGTAAATGAGTATTACGAATCATTTTTTAAGAAAGGGTTCAATTATGTACGCTGTTATAGGATGGATGATGTTAAAACTATAATTCATTTTTAAATTATTTTTTATTTTTATTTTTTTTTATTTTACATTTGTTGACCGGGATAGTCCAACTGGATGCATGTCCATTTTCAGCGGATGCCCGGGGAGAAAAGCCCCAAGGGTAAGCATATACAGCATTACATAATACCAGCATTACATATTACAAACAGACTATTTACAGAGATTACATAAGTAAGCAAGTTAAACAAGTTCCACAGGTTACAGTTAATCCTGAGCGCAAATCAGGATTAAATTAAATTACACAGTAAACTGGTTAGCAGATTTTTACACATTCTAGAGAGAGTTAGCCAGGCTTGATACACTGACATAGCCAGTTAAGTGACAAATGTTGTTTGAGTCTAGCTTTAAATTGACCTAAGGTGAAAAGTAAGGTAATATTAGCTGGAAGAGAGTTCCAGGATCTACTATAGCAATAACCCAGGCCTGGGTGTGGGTAATGCGGGATTTAACCATGGTTGACTTTCGCCCTCGGGACCAAACAAAGACAACCGTGGTTAAATCCCGCATTACCCACACCCAGAAGTGGGTTATTGCTATTATACAATGACATTATTTAAGAAAAGAAATAATTACTTTTCTTAAATAATGGCATTGTATAATGACTCTTTGCTGCCCTTCCGCAGCTGTCTGGTATTCCGCGGCAGTTCTGATGTACTGCGCATGCCTACGCAGTACATCAGAGCTGTGGGCAAAAGCAACAGAGAACGCAAGATCTCCGTTGCTTTTTACTGTTTTGCTGTGTTAAATGGGTTTAACATAGCAAGACAGCTTTAAAAAAAGCAACGGAGATCTGCGTTGCTTTTTTTAAACCTGTATCGCTATGCTAAACTCTTTTAACATAGCGAGACAGTGTTTTATACTAACGGAAAAAGTCCGGGCGACCGGACCTTTTTCCATTAGTATATTGAGGGATTTACAATGGGCACGCTGGTTGGGCTGGCCAATCAGCGTGCACGTTTTAGAGGAAGAATTGTATAATTACAGAGTTTGCAAAGAGAGAATCACCGGCTGTGTTATTAATTTTGCTAGTCTGAATTAGTAGTTTGTTAGAGGATCGAAGTGGTCTAGGATTGTTATAGGGGGTGATAATATTTTTAAGTGCAGGAGTATTGTCCGGATTATAGAGGATTTTATAGGCCATAATCAGTTTAAGCTGATTTAGATTGATGCAATGATGTGTCCTAAAAGGCAGCCCAGTGACAAACCTGGCAATGTGGTTGTAGCAAATTGAGAGTTTATTAAGGACAGTCTTGTTTAAATTCGAAATTAGAGGGGATGCATACAGAAGGGTTGAAAGAAGGTGAGAGCGAGCTATGGCAATTTTAGCTGGCGGGGTTAGGAAGGCTTTTATTCTGTAAAGTGACCCTAGTTTTTTATTGATTGTTTTGATAGTTTGGTTAACATGTAGGTCAAATTTTAGATTATTGTCTATGATGACACCTAATAGTTTTGTAGAGGGGTCAGGGGAGATTATTGTGCCATCATTTGATTTTATGGTAAAGGTGAAAGCGGTAGACCTATGTGTTGGTGAAAATAACAGCATTTTAGTTTTTTTGGGATTTAGGATCAGACGATGTTCAGAAAGCCAGTTTTCTATCGTATTAAAGGTGGTCTGGGTAGCTGACCATAACTCTACTGGAGATGTGGCTGAGCAAATCAGAGTAGAGTCATCAGCATATTGGATAGAGCTGACTTTTGGGATGACAGTATAAAGGTCGTTAATGAAGATGGAGAACAGCAAGGGCCTAGTATAGAACCTTGTGGTACTCCAAGGGTGTTCGGTAGAAGGTTAGAGAGTTTGTTCTGCCAGAGGACAGCCTGCTGTCGACCATTCAGGTAGGATTGAAACCATTGAAGGGCTCTAGTATCTAGACAGAATGTTTGCAGGCTGTGGATTAAAAGTTGGTGATCAACCATATCGAATGCCTTGGAAAGATCCAAGAAGAGGGCTGAGGATATATAATTATTGTTGCGATTATGGTTTATGGTGTTGGTAAAGGCTAGGAGGGCTGACATAGTGCTGTGATGAGGACGGAAGCCCATGCTGAGTGTCTGCCATAAGGTGATTCTGGATTAGGTGGTGCATGAGTTGTCTATGAATACATTTTTCCATAATCTTTGCAAGTGGAGAGAGTATAGCTATTGGCCTATAACTGGAGAATTCAGTAGAGCTGCCTCCTTTGTGAAGTGGGATTACATAGGATATTTTCCAGATGGTGGGAATTATGTACTCCAAAGTTAAATGTTTTTTGCTGTCAAAGTGCCAAATACCCTTATTACTACATCAATGTTCAAGAAAAGGAGTACTTTAATTCCTCCATCACATCCTTTAATTGTTATTTTTGAAAATGGATGTGGGGGAGCAATTTAGGTCTTTATGTTCTGGTAGCAAAGTGAAAAAAAGTGACAGTCTTACCCAGGAAGAGAATACTCTTCTTATTAACATTATGAAAGTCAGGACTGTAAGGGTCTGATAAGGGTGGGGGAGTGGTATTAATGGAGCAAGTGGATTATGTATGTAAAATGCTTAACATCCTTATGGTTAAGAGGTTTACAGTAGGGCTTTTAGGAATGAGATGAACATATATAAGAAAATTGATTACTATCTATTAGATATGATGCATCAAGGTTCCATTTCTACTTACATGTTTGACATTTGTGGGTTGAAAAGCCAGTTATTCCGTCAATTTACAGAACCCTGACAATCCACAAAAATAGTGAATGCCCCCCCTGCCCCCCAATTAGGCCAGTAGTGGTTGCCCGCCAAATATTCTCAATGTCTTTGACCATGTATTCTGAGATTCTTGGCAGCTATTGGAGAAACTTAATTGTCTCAAATTTGATGGAAGCATCTATTTTGTGACCATTGAGATTTTTAATTGGTTTTCAGTAATACTGCATAAAGCAGGGCTACAACTTTGCACAGAAATGTTCACAGATACCACTTCCTTGGACCATCAAGAAATAGCTGCTATTTGTGAATTTATGGACATGGTTTGTAGGTACAACTATGTATATTTTGACGGTGAATTCTTTCACCAGAGGAAAAGAGTACCTATGGGTGCAAAGTGCACCTCCTTTGTTGCAAATACAGTATTAAAAGCATGGAAAAGGAAATTTGTCTTTAACATCCCTTATTTTGCGAAACGTTTGGCCCATTATAGGTTTTAGATGATATCCTTGTATTATGGTGAGGTAATACAGAAAATATAGAAATTTGTTAAATATTTGTGTTTTACTTATCAGACATCTGGGGAAACTATTCATTTCTTGGATGTTACTATATACAAGGATATGGTCAATGAGAGGTATTATTCCATCATTTTTAAAGACACATTTTCCATCTTATATTTGCATTACAGTAGTTGTCACCCGAGATGTAAAAAAAAAAAAAAAAAAAGAGTATTGTAAAAGGACCAGATGGTCCTTTTGTGCAGCCTAATAACAGAGGATGGTTGTTTTGAGGTAGAAATTAAACTGTTTTGGAAGTTACTGGAGAGGTACTACCCATGGGACCTTTTGGACAATGTAAAGGATCTCATTCTCTGAGGTAGGGATGACCAGTACACCCCTATCTTGGATAGGCATTTAGAGTCTACCAGCCCTGCAATAATTTCAAACAGTGATAAAAATAAATCCAAAACAGGAGCATTAGTCATCCAGTGGTAAAACCCCATTATTTATATACAGTAGGAGAAGGAATATCAAGGAACATTTTGAAATGGGAAGCACTGTCACAAGTGGCCTGTATAGGTAAAAAATGTACAAATGTGGCATGTGCTCTGTTTGTAGATACAGTGGATATAAAAAGTTTACACACCCCTGTTAAAAATGCCAGGTTTTTGTGATATAAATAAATGAGACCGCAATAAATCATTTCAAAACTTTTCCCACCTTTAATGTGACCTACAACCTGTACAATTCATTTGAAAAACAGACCTGTTCGGAAAAAAAAATATCAAAAATAAAAAAATATACAATACCCTGGTTGCATAAGTGTGCACACCCTTAAAATAATACTTTGTTGAAGCACCTTTTGATTTAATTACAACATTCAGTCTTCTTGGGTAGAAGTCTATCAGCATGACACATCTTGACTTGCCGATATTTGCCCACTCTTCTTTTCAAAAGTGCTCCAAATCTGTCAGATTGTGAGGGCATCTCTTGTGCACAGCCCTCTTCAGGTCACCCCACAGATTTTCTAATGGATTTAGGTCTGGGCTCTGACTGGGCAATTCCAAAACTTTAATTTTCTTTTGGTGAAGCCGTTCTTTTGTTGATTTGGATGTATGCTTGGGCTCATTGCGTTGAAAGGTGAAATTCCTCTTCATCTTTAGCTTTCTAGCAGATGCCTGAAGGTTTTTGGCCAAAAGTAACTGGTATTTGGAACTGTTCATAATTCCCTCGGGTCTATATTAGAACACAGAACTTTCAAAATTTCGAGTGTTCTAATATCGACCCATTTTCTAATATCGAAGAAATAGAAAACCAAATTTTTTCCTAGGGAAAGAATTCAGTTGTCCGTTTCTGTTGCTTTGGTATTTTCATCGCTGTGGTGGAAAGTTATGGGTCAGGTTCAGGTAAGTGTGTGATTGTGTGGACGTGAGGGTTAGGGTCGGGTAGGTGAGTTAGGGTTAGGGAGCAGGTCAGGTAAGTGTGCGATTGTGTGGACATGAGGGTTAGGACGGGGTAGGTGAGTTAAGGTTAGGGTGCGGGTGAGGTGACTATGCTATAGTGATGGACCTTAGTGTTAGGGTTTGGGTTAAGGTAAGTGGATAGTTAGTGGTGTATGTATAGTTTAGTGTAGGGTTAGGTGTAAGAGTTTAGGTGTGTGTGTGTTGATTGCTGGTTGTTTGGTGTGCTTGTGTTGTGTGTATGCATTTTGGAACAGCAAATTTTTTCCCTAGGAAAATAATTAGCTATTCTGTATGTTCGCTGTTTTAAATTTTCGATTAATAGGATTCGATATTAGAACACTCAAAATTTTGAAAGTTCAATGTTTTAATATAGACCCAATTCCCTCCACCTTGACTAAAGCCCCAGTTCCAGCTGAGGAAAAGCAACCCCAAAGCATGACACTGCCACCCCCATGCTTCACCATGGGGATGGTGTTCTTTTGGTGATGCAAAAAAGCACCAAACTTACCCTTTGGAACAGTGGCCAAAAAGTTCAACCTTGGTACCATAACACTTTTTCCCCACATGCTTTTGGAAGACTTGATGTATTGTTTTGCAAATTTTATCTGTGCCTGGATGTTTTTCTGTGCAAGAAAAGGCTTCTGTCTTTCGACCGCACTCCATAGTCCAGACATATGGAGAATATGGGAAATTTTTGTCACGTATAGTACACAACCAGTACTTAAAAGAAATTCCTACAACTTCTTCAGTGTTGCTGTAGGTCTTTTGGCAGCCTCCCTGACCAGTTTTCATCTGGTCTTTTCATCAATTTTGGAGGGATGTTCAGTTCTTTGCAACGTCACTGTTGTCCCATATTTTCTCCACGTTTTGATGACTCTCTTTACTATGTTCCATGGTATATCCAATGTTGTGGAAATGTTTTTGTACCCTTCTCCTGACTGATACCTTCCAAAAATTAGATCCCTTTATGCTATGTAAGCTCTCTTTGAACCATGGCTTTTGCTGTAGCAGGCAACTGAGTAAATGTCAGAAAAAAATCCTACTAGGACAGCTGAACTTTATGTGGGGTTAATCAGAGTCTCTCTAATTGATGGCAGGTGTATACCCAAGAAGACTGAATGAAGTAATTAAATCAAAAGATGCTTCAGCAGAGTATTAGTTGAAGGGTGTGCACACACAACAAAGTACTAGCGTAAGGGTGTGCACACTTATGCATCCAGCATATTGTACATTTTTTTATTTTTTATGTTTTTTCCTCAAACAGATTTATTTGTTTTTCAATTGAATTGTATAGGTTATAGGTCACATTAAAGATGGGAAAAGTTTTAAAATTATTTATTGTGGTCATTTTTTTTTTTGTTTCACAAAAACCTGACATTTTAACAGAGGTGTGTAAACTTTTTATATCCACTGTATATTAATGAAGGAGACCGTATGTGGCTGTTAAGACTTGTTTTCAATTTGTTGTCCAGGATTTGTAAACTGCAACACAAGTGGGGGGTACGATAGTGTATATTGAGACATGATGTTCTTCATTCCACATTGCTGCAGTCCTAACTATTGGGTAGTCCAGGGTACTAATGCGCATGACCGACGTCATATCCTCAGTCTTTTTTGCCGCATGGTCCGATGCAGAAGCAATTTTGCGAGTGCAGGTTGGCGTTCTGAAAGTTTCTGAAGTCAGAGTTTCAGACCGAATCAAAGTTGGCTAAGTACCCGTTGGGGAATATTTTGGTTTTTTGCCGGATGTCAGAAAAAGTGAATAGCTGTATTTCTCGTCCGAAACAGTTACCTCATAGCGATTACCACACTTTGTGTATACCTTGTTTAGGGCCTGAGCACGGCGTTGTGGGATGGCGCTCTTGTGCTGGATTTAACAAACGCACTATTAAGAGAAGGTTAGACTGTGCCAGGTTAGTTTTTGGGAAGCGTTGTAATTATAAAATACCGTCGGATGCTCCGGCGCCGCCAAAAAGCGCAAGGACAAAGCAGCAAAGCCTAGAGTTGAAGAACCGACAGTCCCGGACGGGTTCTCTAGAAGGCTCAGTGGAGCCGGAGGTTCTGCCAGGAGTTTCTTTGGAGTCTCAGGAGAGACTTTACTGTTACAAGATGTGTCCTCTCAGGAAGTAGGCCAGGCTGAGGGGCTTCTCAGGTGGCTGTTCTTCCCTCTCTTCCTAAGGTGGTTAGGGCCTCCCTTCTGTTTCCAAGGCTTCTTTGAGAGGCAGGCCGAGTTTAGCTTCAGTGGGGGTTTCTCCTAGTGCTTCAGGGTCTTTGCCTAAGAAACATATGCTTAAAATGGCAGAGGATTTAATTACTATGATTAGGGGTTCTATGCCCCCTCCTGATAAGAGGCCTAGGGTGGAACCTGAGTTTGAGAGTTTTGAGCAATGTTTCGAGGCTTCTGAGTCTTCGGCTGAAGACTTGCAGGAGTATCCTCCTTATTCTGATTCTGATGTGGATGATTCTACTCCTTCAGCTTCTCCTCCTGAGGATTTTTCATTTTCAGAGACTCTGCATTCCATGTGGGAGCATTTTAAATGGGAAGGTCAAGATTTCTCTGATTCCTTAGGGAATTCTTTTTACCCCAGCATAGGCCTTTAGCTATACCTCCTGTTCTGAATGTGGTGGAAGATGTTTTGCAGAGGCTTCCCTGAATCCTGATTCTTTGCCTCCTGCCCCAGTTAAACCGGATAGGTACTACAGGGTGCCTGAAGCTCATAAGTATCTTTTTAAGAGTCCTAGGGCAGACCCGGAAACTGTCTCTCAGGGGCCTAAAGGTGTAAAGGCCTCTGTTGTTAAAAATCCTGTTCCTCCTGATAAAGAGGCAAGGGCTTTGGATAGATGGGGAAAGAAAGTGTATACTTCTTCCACTTTAGCCATGAGGGCGTTGAATTGTCAGTTTCACATGTTAAAATATCAGAATTATCTCCTTTCACAATTGAAATCTAAGGTGGATGCTCTGGCAGAAGGTATTGAGTGTAAAGAGTTGCAGGATTTAGTTCATGTGTCTGAACAGGTGGGTAAACATTCCCTGCAGTGTGGTTTTGATGCTGTGCAGGCCTCCTCGAGTGTGGCTGCCACTGGTTCTGTTCTTCAGAGGCACGCCTGGTTGAGGGATCAGAATTTAGCTGAGCATGTTAAAACAAGGATTTTGGATGCTCCTTTACAGTCTGATGTGTTGTTTGGTGCGCCTGTGGAAGCAGTTTTAAAGAAAATGGAGGACAAGGCTAAGTCTATGCAAACTGTTAAGGATTTTTTGCAGGTTCAGCCTCGTTTAGTAGAAATTGGCCTACTAAGGGATGGACATATCCTGCTTATGATTCCCAGTCTAGGGGTAGGTCTAGACATGGTAGGGGCAGAGCACAAGGTTCTTTTAGGCCTAGAACAGGGAGTTCACCTGCTCAGTCTTCTGGTGAAGGCAGGGGTCAGTCCTTTCAGTAACCCAATGACCTACCTTTTCAGCTGCCAGTACATTCTCGCCTGGTAGCACCTTTGGGAGGAAGGCTGGCTCTTTTCAAAGAAAATTGGGATTTAATTACCCAAGACAGATGGGTTTTGGATATCATTCACCACGGTTACAGGTTTTATTTCCATACCTTGCCTCCTTTCAAAGGCATGCCAGACATTCCTCCTCTACAAAGAAAAGAGGCTCACAAGCAAATTTCTCTGTTGCTTCAAATAGGGGCCATTCAGCCAGTTCCTGTGCCAGAAAGGGGCCTAGGATTTTATTCTCGCCTGTTCCTAGTACCGAAGAAGGGGAACACGTGGAGACCAATTTTGGATTTATCTATCCTCAACACTTATCTGGACATTCCCAAGTTCAAAATGTTGACGTTACAACAGCTTTTACCTCTGCTGGGCAAAGATCACTGGATGGTAACTTTAGATCTCAAGGAAGCTTACCTTCATGTGCCTATAAGACTAAGTTGCAGGAAGTATCTGCGTTTTCGAGCTGGAAATTCTCATTATCAGTTCTCTGCATTGCCCTTTGGCTTATCTACTAGAGTATTCACAAAGGTTCTGGCTCCAGTGATAGCTTACTTCAGGCTAAAAGGAATTCAAATCTATCCTTACTTGGACGACTGCCTGATTCTGGCTCAAGAAAAGGAAGACCTTCTACAGCATTTGGAATATGTCATAGCAGTGCTAAGATGCCTAGGGTATTCTGTGAACGAAATAAAGTCCAGTCTAGTACCCTCTCAAGACATGTGCTTTCTGGGTGTGAGACTGAATACAGCAGCCCAGATGGCCTTTTTAACCCCGGACAAACAAAAGAATCTTTCCAGTTACTTCCATCAACTATCTCTTCAGTCCGGGCTGACTGCAAGGACAGTCCTTCAAGCCTTAGGGTTCATGGCATCTTGTATTCTGGTGCTTCCCAATGCCAAACTGCATATGAGGAAGCTGCAATGGTATCTCAAAAATGTATGGACACAGCACTGCCAGGATTTGGACACTGATATTCAAATAATACCTTGCATTCAAAAGGAATTTTTGTGGTGGTCTCAGGAATGTCACCTAAACAAGGACTCTCTGTGACCCGGCCAGGCGTGTGAGATTCTAACGACAGATGCCTCAGACATTGCTTGGGGAGCTCATCTAAATGGAAAGTGGATACAAGACAAGTGGCCTGCCAGACTACAGCATCTACATATCAACATGAAAGAGATGTTAGCAGTCCAGTTTGCATTAATGGCTTTCAAGGAGTTACTTCTTCCAGGGCAGGTGTTGATTCTAACAGACAACACAACTGTCATGTGGTACATCAACAAACAAGGGGGAACACATTCTTACCCATTGTGCAGACAAGCAATGATTTTATGGGAACAGCTTGCAACTAACTCTTCAGGCAAGGTTTCTGCCGGGATCACAGAACTCCTTAGCAGATGTGTTAAGCAGACAAATCATGGATCCCCAGTGGAAACTGGATCTTCATGTATTTCTAAAATTGACAGTGTCATGGGGAACTCCAGACATAGATCTGTTCGCTTCTCCACTAAACCACCAGCTGCCAAAGTTTTGCACAAAGAGGTTTCATCACACAGCTTGGAAAGTGGATGCTCTTTCTTTCAGTTGGAAAAATCTTCATGTGTATGCTTTTCCACCTCTGCCTCTTCTCCCAAAGGTGCTTCTAAAGGTCAGACAAGACAAGCCAAGGATGATTTTAATAGCTCCAGATTGGCCTCAGCAGCACTGGTACCCATTACTGAGGAGTCTGGTAATGAAGCCTCCATGGCCTTTACCCTTGATTCCACACCTGTTGTCTCAGAGGGACGGTCACCTGCTCAATGTCAAGCTTCACTCTCTTCATCTAACAGCCTGGCATATTCTGTTTTGAAAGACAGCAGGTCTCAACTTCCTCAACAAGTTTTAAATGTGATTATGGAAGCCAGAAGACCTAGTACAAGGAAAGTGTACGCAGAAAAATGGAAGAGATTTTTATTTTGGACTGCAGCAAAGAATTTGGAGATTTCTGAGCCTAATTTGAGTGTGGCTCTTCTATATCTTACTGAGTTATTGGACAAAGGTTTGTCTTTCTCTTCCATTAAGATTCATGCTGCAGCAATTTCAGCTCACTATGATTGTGACCCACCATTGTTTTCACATCCTTTGTTCAAGCAATTTCTTAGAGGGCAAAGAATATAAGACCCCCCGAGAGCTCCTACTCCTGCTTGGGATCTCAATTTTGTGTTGGAGAAACTTACTCTACAACCTTTTGAGCCTGGCTACTGCTGAACTGAAATACTTGTCATGGAAGACTGCTTTTTGTTGGCCATTACTTCTGCAAGAAGGGTTTCTGAGTTGCAGGCCCTTATGGCGGTTGAGCCTTTTTGATTTTTCATAAGGATAGGG
Organism: Protopterus annectens; assembly: GCF_019279795.1. Classification (NCBI taxonomy): domain Eukaryota; kingdom Metazoa; phylum Chordata; order Ceratodontiformes; family Protopteridae; genus Protopterus; species Protopterus annectens. The sequence goes on along the minus strand of NC_056743.1, from coordinate 144,785,123 downwards.
TATCATTACGTACTAATCCTTCCGTTATGCCTAAGGTGATTTCTAGTGTGGCTTTAAACCAAACTATTCATTTGCCTACTTTTTATGCAGATCCTCAAAATAAAGGGGAAAAGATTTTGCACACTTTAGATGTACACAGGCAATTGCGTTATTATTTAAGCAGGACTAAGGATTTTAGGCAGTCTCAGCAGTTGTTTGTTTCTTTTGCTTTGAGTTCGCAGGGCAAGCCTGTGTCAAAACAAACTATTTCTAGGTGGATTGGGTTTTGCATTGCATTTTGTTATTCCCATCATGGCAAGGAGATTCCAGCTGGGATTAGGCCTCATTCCACTAGGGCTACTGCCACTTCAACAGCATTTCTAAGGGGGGTGGCAACTAAAGATATTTTGGAGGCAGCTACTTGGAGTTCAGTGCATACTTTCTCTAAGCATTATCACCTTCCTCTCTACTCTAAGTCTAGGGCTGGTTTGCCACAGCTATTTTGCAAGGCATATTGTCAGCTCCTGCTTCTTTATGATTTGCCAGCCTCCCTTACCTCTGCTTTGGGATTCTACCCAATAGTTAGGACTGCAGCAATGTGGAATGAAGAACATAGTACAGTTTTGTACCTACCATAAATGTAGATGTTCGAGGATCCACATTGCTGCAGTCCCCTCCTTCCCTCTGTGTTTAGGGGTGGCTGTGTGAGGTTATATGCTGGTAATTTTGTATATATTGTACATATTTTTGGTGCAGGTATATTTGGCCTTGTCTTTTTAGGGTCTTCTGACATCTGGGGCAAGAAAAGACTGAGGATATGACGTCGGTCATGCGCATTAGTACCCTGGCGTCAGTCTAATGCGCCCTGACGCCAGCCATATACTTTGGTATTCGGGCCGACTGGACAGCGGACTACCCAATAGTTAGGACTGCAGCAATGTGGATCCTCGAACATCTACATTTATGGTAGGTACAAAACTGTACTTTCCTGTACTGCATTTTATGTAGGAAGGACAAAGAAGAAACTTAGAGGACAGCATATGGGAACATTTAGGGGGTGCACAACATAATAAATTACATTAATTTGTTCTGAAGAAGTCCCTTGTCATAGAAGGGAAGAAAGCGCTCAACATTTCCAATAAAGCTGTTTGGTGTTAGCTGTTCGTTCCTTCGCTGTGGTTTTTGGTTCTGACATTGAGAACCTACTAGCATATATAGAGTTCTGCTGACAGATTAGGCTTAATGCTGTTACTCCACCAGGATTAAATGATGGTGTTTCTTTGAAATTTGTTTTAGCATGACATAGTTATTTACGATGAGACTGTTTGGGGACAGCTGGTGGGGTGGAGTGTTATAACTTTGTCATCTGAGTGAGGATATGTGTATGTATAGGTGTATACATATGCACATTTTTTGTATATATAGTTTTTATATATACATTTTTTAGTATGGAAAAAAAGTTTATAGACAATGTAAGTATGTTTACACATTTTTAATATATACAAGTATATATATTTTATGCACATATTACTACATATAGGAATGTATATTTTTAGATTTAATGCATTAGGGTATTTAAGAGCTCATAAAGTTTTTATTTTATTTCTTAGATTATATAATTTGAATTTTAGATCATTTTGTTACATATAAATATGCAATTATGTTGTGGAATACTCATAATGGATCATCCTTTGTGAACTGACATTGAACATTTAGTAGCGTGGAATTATATTATTTGTCATCCATAGCTTTAAGGAATTAAATTGGTTACTATGACGTAGGGGTTCATTCTGACTAGGTTGGTGCCCAAGGTCATATTAAGATGTGTGTGTGTTCGGTATTTTACTACATTAAGTTAAATGTTCTCTGTAGAAGTCCCTTTGAATTTGTTGGGACGAAAGCTCTTTGTGCAATATTTTTTTATCTATGCCCGCTGTGTTTAACAAATAAATTGGAGCTTTTTGCCTGGAGTTGCTGTGTCTTATATTCTTGGTTCTTAATTTGTGTTGAGTTTATTTGATGCACCCATATCTGTCTATATATATATATATATATATATATATATGTATATATATATATATATATATATATATATATATATATATATATATATATATATATGTGTGTGTGTGTGTGTATATATATATATATATATATATATATATATATATATATATGGAGCACCCTGCTCCATGTTAGTAATACGTGCTAACCTTCATCCTAACCCTGCCATGAACTATAACATGCAGCTTACCTGAAAAAAGCCTTCCCCATAACAATACCACTATTCAGACAAATCTGAGCTGAACTTTGTTGGGTTATGGGTAGTACATCAGGGAAAAAAAAATGTTTCCTTTTTTTTGATGTACTGAGTATTGATGTTTTGAACTGTCATTGTTTTGAATGGTCAGCATGTAAAATGATAAACACAGTCAACCATTCATTATATAATCACATACATGCATACATTTTATTTGTATGTATATATATATATATATATATATATGTGTGTGTGTGTGTGTGTGTATATATATATATATATATATATATATATATATATATATATATAGAGTGATACATACACAAATGCATTCATGTCTTGTGTTCATTATTTTGAGCATGCAGGTAAACCTAGTGCAAGAACTAAGCTGTCTCTGTAGTACAGAATATAACCAGAACCAAAAATCTTCCAAGGGACAGCAAACATGGCTAGGCATATGTAACTAAAACCACAATTTGTTGTAACAAAAGTTGTAAGCATTTTTGTGTTGACACCAACGCTTCATTAGACATTTCAACATTACCATTAAATAAAAAGTATTTAAAGCACTATTAACCAGTAGTATGTTATTGCGTAACGTACATCACATGAAACCTGTAAACTATAGAAACAAATTCTTATATTAAAAACATGAATGCATTTTCTAGAGAACTCATCTCCGAACAATATGTTCTTAAACCTATTAAAAGCTGTTAAATCCTTCTAGTTAGTTAATGAACCAAAAAACTTTCAACAAATAAACTGAAACATGATAGGCATACTTTTGAACACACAAAACTATGATTCATAACTATTCATTCTTAAAATGAAAATTGAAATTAAAAAAGCTTACCTAACTATATATACGGTAAGCCTAAAAATCCAAGACGAACATGTTTATCAAACCGAGACTTCCCCATGTTCAGGTTGCACAAACTTCCTGTTCAGGCTTAAGCAATCAACAGCAACATTAAAGATTATGTGATGTTCGCTCTCGCACCTAAATATCTTAAAAATATGATATCCAAAATTCTAAAATAAGAATGCCAAAAACTTAAAGTACCATACTATAAGTGTAAAAACCAAAACAAACGTGTTATACACACCAATTTATCTCCATATACAAAATGCTCAAGCTTATTTATGGCCTTTTACCAGTAAATATTTATAGGCATGATGTTCCCTCATATAACTATATCGATTGTTCAGATTACAAAACTAAAAAATCTCTAAGTGTTAATTACTATGAAAGTAAGAAATAAAATGTTCAAATACAAAACAAATACCTGGAGGTAAGACAGAATATTGTAATAGTATAGCAGACAGTAAATAGATGAAAGAAGTTGTCATCCAGACTGCAGTACATAAGAAGTATGAAGACTAAGCAATAGATTATAAATGCAAATCCAAATGTCAACATGCGAGCTATATCCAAGTATGAAAAATGGCACAAATGAATTGCTGAATATCACAAAATAACATTTAGTTATATATATATAAACTGAACCAGCCAAATGTGAAAATCTGAATGTTCGACAGGGGCCACAGGAAATTAACTTTTTTGGGTGGCATAAACCAGGGAACCTTGTTGGCTAGGCTTACTTTGGCCCTTGGTCCAATAGCCTAGTACCTACCTATGAACCTAAATGACCAAAACAAAATTTTGTGCACATTAAATTTGTAACAAATAGGATATAACTGTTAGCAATCATTCAAACAACAAATGCCAAAACAAACATAGTAAATATATTAGAAACTACATTGATGAATATAAGTAATATTAAAAGCCAATCTTGTGTATCAAGGGACCTAGTCTGAAACTATGTCATTAAAAACTAAATTGATAGTGATAAAAGCAGATTTAATGAATAAGTGTTCGATCCTTTAAGAACAGTTTTGGGGAAATAGTATCACTGAGACCATACTGTCTGTTGGCTTATAATTTTATAATCAATCTTTGTTCTGATTGCTCAGTTCTGTTCTTGGTATTCCCCATTCTGTTACCCTTATTTCAAGTACCACAAATTTTAAAGAATGCTGGGAACCAGCATAAATTACATGGGTCTATATTATATGCTTGAAGAGACTTTTCTTTGAACATATAGTTATCAACACCTAAAGAGCAAACGGCCACGTCCACAAATTTTTTCCTTGGGGAAAAAATGAATTTGGTTGTTATCAGGAATTGCTCTTTTCCCCAACATAGAGTGATCTCTGAGTTTGTATATTTAGTTAGGGGTGTGTGTGGGAGGGTGCAGCCCCCCCAATTTGTGCGGTGTGTGGGGTGAAGCCCACCACTTGATTAGGGTTTTGAAGTTCGTGTTTTTTGTGTATGGCTCAGTGAATTTTTTCCCTGAGGAAAAAATTTGCTGATGTGGCCGTTTGCTCTTTAGATCGTTCGCTCTTTAGGTGTTGATTACATGTTTGAAGAAAAGTCTCTTTGAGCATATAACATAGACCCCAATAACATGTTTAGCTGTGGCAATAGTTAAGTCCTTCTTGTTTATATATATATATATATATATATATATATATATATATATTCTCTGACCCGCTTTCTGAGGGCTTGTGCAGAATGCTAAATAAACCAAATTGAGTTCAACAATCTGCATAGTGTGAAACTTTATATTCTTTCCCAGTGGTTGGATGTATAAAGAAATTGTCACTGGTTATATAAGGGCACATACTGCAGTGTCTGTAGCCTTAAGTACCTATCCAATCTGATGTAATTAGTGGTTTACACTCAATATTCTGGTAACATAGCTTTTTTAAATAGATTTACAATTTCTATAGTCTGTTTTTGGATGACAACTTAAAATTCTAGAGATTTTGTTATTCGCCAACAAAATATGCCAGTTCTTCTTAATAATGTTTAAAATGTTCTTATTATCAAAAGAAAAGGATAGCAACATCCTACAATCTTTTGATTTAAACAAAGTGCATAAATAGTACAAGGACGACCGACTGCAACATGGCATAAAACCAAGTGCTAAAGAGCTTAACATATTAAAGTTTACACATTTGTTTTATGCCATGTTGCCATGCGTCATCCTTGCACCATTTATGCACTTTGATTCAATATTCATCTGTGTGTAGGGACATTTGTTCACAGTGGCATACCTTATTTGTTGTTTTATCACACTTTTGATTTATCAGAAATGATGCAATATTATTCTTATGCTGTGTTTTAGAAAAAATAGGGTCTCTCTTTATCTTGTCTATCATTATTTCTTGATTGAAAATGCTGTTCACATTCTTTTCTAGAGTAGTCCACCCTCTACCTACTTTCTCTCCTGCAAAAGTTCAGTTTCTCAGATAACTACCACTACCTCTCTACCTCAGTGTATCTAACGTTTCTTATAACTACTCCTCCTCCTCTTAAATTCAAAACCCCCTGTTAAATCCCTTGCTGCCTTTTCTAAACCATCTCTGTACCTTCATCTGATAAGCACATTACATGCTGCATCCACTCGTCGTAATTTATGTAACCAGCTGCCTCATAAAAAATATATTTCCTTAACTTCATAGGCTCTTGTATGTTATTTAATGTGTTCCACATTTATTCATATAATTGTGTTTTCATGTAAGCTGAAAGTATTTTACAAAATGTCTCCATGATCTATGCTATATAAAATGCAGTCTCTATATCGGTGTTATTTTGGTGAAAAGTTGTGGAAACAGGGTCTACCATTTGAAGGTACTCACCAAGACTTAGGTTCTAGCAATACTATTTGTTGCCTTTTCTTGCTGATTTCATCATCCATCCATTCTGACCCCAATCTTTTGGTTTCAACTCGCCTATCTGTAAGTATAATAAATGAAGATACAATGCAGTTTTTGAAATGGTGCTTAGTAATAATTTTCACTTTAAGGAATTCTCTATAAATAAAAAATTTTCGTTTCATCACCGATAACTAAGTATATAAGTAGTCTCTTTTTAGTAACTGCAGTGCTTGGTAAATCTTGGTCTGTAAAAGTGTTCTCAGATGTGACTGGCACTGTTAAGTCTGTGTGTGTGTAATTTTGTAGGAATCTGAAGATATTATATTTCCAAGATGTATTTTATTCCTCATGATAGCTTGACCAAATGGTCTGCCATCTAATTTTCTAAATGATGCCTAGCCAAGTGCAGGTAAAAATGCCAAGACATAGTCATTTCCATGCCATGCGACTCATCATTTTAAATCTTTGTGACATTATCAAAAGAGTTGTCATTTTTGCTGCATTTTGGCATTGCAGCTTTTGGATATCTGAGTAGGAAGTTATTCTGCAGCAACATTATTTATAAGACAAAACTGCATAATTATGTGAATCTTTGGTAGCTCAATTAATGTATTCTGTCTCATAGATGGAATCCATGTCACTTTAATGCTTTATGTAGTAGCACCTTGCAATGGATTACTGTTAACAAGGACAAACTGAAAATGTTACAGATGTTCTCCATTAAAACTGAATTTGTCAATGGGTGAAGCCAAATTTACCAGTGAATTTCCCATAGCATTATATTCCTACTATATTTATATTAATTTGCAAGATGGATAAAGAAAATTGTATGTCTCAAACACTTTTCAGCCATGACCCAGTCACAGCAGTAATATATAGGACAGTATCCACTCAGCCAGTATGTTGTTGGGAAGTCAGAAGAAACAAGAGTATTAGGATACATTTATAAAAAGACAGAGACAAGATTTATATTTCACACAGACAGCAACAGGAAACTTGGTCTGAAATCCAAACACAGGATCTCTTATGGTACGACACAGATTGAACTTCTGAGTCACTATCCCAATAGCAGTGAACATGAAACTTTCAATTAATTTCGCTGGACGTTGGCCTGTTCATCCTAAACCTAATTTTTTAGTTTATTTTTGTTTGCCCATTGTATACTGTAGACCAGTTATAACTATGAAGTAATAGTAGGAAAAACATTATTTGATATTTTTATCAGAAAATTTGTAAAAATGCTTTCCATCAAATATCTTAGTCTGAGGTGTGTTTGTAGCACTACGGGTAAGCTTGTTTTAGAACTATTTACTGGTATGCTACTGTTACTTTTTGTAAATGTTGGTATAACTCTTTAATAGCTCAAATGTGGAGTTTTGTTTTGCAAAGGGTCCTCACTGTTAGCGGCATTTAAAGCAGAGTGCTGCTCTCCAACAAGCTATACATATTCACTGTGACAAGAAATTCATTTTTCTGTGTAGCAAAACCTAAGCAATAGTATTTGCAGAAAAAAAATAACATCAGTAAAACAATTAATTCCAGCTTACTGCCTGCAAAATCTATAGTCAAAGAAAAAGGCATTATTAAAGGTGACCAAGTCCCATCAAGATAATGACAGAGGTTTGCTCTTTGTAAAGAATGTTACTTGCACTGTTACTCTAAGTATGAATGCTTGTGATTTTTTTCCTACATAAACTTGAACTGTTAACAGCCATAAATCTTAAAAAGGAAAACTACTGTCTTTAATTAGATAATAAACTAATCTCCTATAAAATGATAAATGAGCATGTCAGTTTCAAAGTTTTTTTCATTGTTGTTGAAAATGAAGAAAGAAAACAATTGTGACATTTTTAGCAATCTACCACCTGAACATGTAAGCTTCATTTATAAGTCTGTTAAGACTCTAGCATCAAGGTTGCTTGAATTTATTCATTTTATTTATTGGAAGATCTGAGAGATCAATATTTGGTACATAGTGTGACGCACATTGCAAAGTATATAAACATACTGGACATCAAAGAATATGGTTTGTCTAAAGGAAAAGAATCAGTATAAGGATAAGGCAATTTCCAGTTCAGATAGAATGCAAGACCACTGGGGAGCTAACATGAAATATTGTGACTAGTAGGAAAAAAGTGACAGATAAATCAAACATTGCATCAAGATTTTGTAATTATCCTTCATCCTTCCCTTTACTATTAGGAGACATTGGTCATTAAACTTAAACCTTATTTTGTGTGCCTCTCTCTCTCTCTCTCTCTATATATATATATATATGTACATATATATGTGTATATATGTGTGTGTGTGTATATATATATATATATATATATATATATATATATATAGATATACATGTGTGTGTGTGTGTGTGTGTGTGTGTGTGTATATATATATATATATATATATATATATATATATATATATATATGGGATCCTTAAAGATCCCCGACTGCACTTTCCACTGAAGCATAAATCACCGAGCATACTTAACTGAAAGTGCTGTTCACCGAAGAAGAACGTTCGGATAAGTATGCTTGTTGTGCCGGTTGTACGACGAAAAGGGAAAAGGAAAAATTTTCCCCCACTGTGTGTGACCTGGGGTGAGAATATTAATAAGGAGTGTGGAGGCGCCCTCTCCTCCTGCGGCGGGTGCAGGGGGTCTTGCCCCCCTGCATAGCAGTAAGTTTAATTTTTTTTTTAAACATACTTTAATGAAAGCGCTTTTTCGGTAATTATGGATTCGGACATTTGATCTTTCGATCAAAATATATATATATATATATATATATATATATATATATATATATATATATATATATATATATATATATATATATATATATATATATATATATATATATATATATATATATATATATATATATATATATATATATATATATATATATATAAATGTATATATAGATGTGTGTGTGTGTGTGTGTGTGTATATATATATATATATATATCTATATATATATATATATATACAATATATATATATATATAGATGTGCATGTGTGTGTGTGTATATATATATATATATATATATATATATATATATATATATATATATATATATATAGATGTGCATGTGTGTGTGAATATATAGATATATATATATATATATATATATATATATATATTTATATATATATATATATATATAGATGTGTGTATATATATATATATATATATATATATATTTATATATATATATATATATATATATATATATATATATATATATATATATATATATATATATATATATATATATATATACATGTATAATATATATGTATATATAGATGTGTGTGTGTGTGTATATATATATATATATAGTATATATGTATATAGCGATGTGCATCTGTGTGTGTGTGTATATATATATATATGTGTGTGTGTGTGTGTATATATATCTATATATATATATATATATATATATATATATATATATATGTACGTGCGCATACACACACACACGTGATGTTTCTTAATTCAGTGGAATGCAGCAATACTTTCCTATTAGAAAGTACACTTTTACTGCTTGAATGACACCCTATATATGTACATAAATATAGCAGATATTAAAATCAATTGACAGGCATTTAGTAAAAAAAAAAAAAAGACTACACTCCTCATTGAGCAAGCACCCATCAAGCCAGCAGCCAGCATATTAGCAAATACAACGTGGTTAAAAAAAAAAAAAAACTCGAAGCTTTCCTACCAGTAAAAGAAGTTTAACTGACTGATTTTTCTCTCTCTCCTCCCTCCCTCTAATTATCTTGTGTGTGTATATGAATTTGGAGTTCAGTTTATTGCATTCTCTTTTATAAACAACGTGAACTGGTGTAAATTTTTTATCAAACGTGCTTAATTCTGAGTGTCAGACATGTCGATGATGAGCACATCAACTTTTTTTTAAGGGTATGTAAGGTTAATTTGCTTGCATGTAAGGGGGGTTATTTATTAATATTTTCAAATTTTGATATACTCAAAGTTCCAGCATTAGGGGTAGGAGTGCAGTTGTGTGTGTATGTGCGCGCTTGCGAGATAGAATGTGTAAAGGCTAAGGTAAGGAGATGTGTTTTTTGTGTGTCTGTGTTTGTGGCTATGTGAGGTGTGTACAGAACTGTAAGTGTCTTTTGTAGTGGTACTATTGAGGAAATTATTATTTTTTTTTTGGTAAGGTAATGAGTTCAGTATGGGATTAGGTGTAGTAGAAGGTTTAGGGTTAGCAGACAAGGTGGAAGAGGGGGCAGAACTACTCAAAGCCATTTCAAGGCCAATTGTTTCCATAAAAAATTTTGGGAAAATACAGCCCATTCATATTTTCCATATTTAGTGTTGGTAGTAAGTGGACAGTAGTCTAGCACACAGGGTCACCCTGGTAGAAATGGCCTGAATATAGCCTGACTTGACTAATGCTGTCCTTGCCATTCACCTGTATGTAAGCTTTTCATAGTGGGACCAGCTTTGAGAAAATAAGGCATGATGGGGTATTATGTAATAAAAAGACCTTCAGTTATCCCCACAACTGCTCCAGGTCATATGACAGATACCTCTAGCAATGATGCATAAAGCTTCAGTTCTATCCTGTATTGCGATCCAAGTAGTGTGATTTGTATATTATTACCTTGTTCTTCAGTAATTAGCAAAGAATATTTTGTTCCATATTACCCATAATTGTAGAAAATTTCCTTGACTGTAACACAGATGTGAATACATCCTAGGGGTCTACTTCAAAACATTGCAATCTCATAACATTGAAACTCAAAACATTGAGACCTTAACACCGAAAATCTAAAACAATGAAAACTCAGAACACTGAAAGTGTGCATCATAACACAGAAAGCTACAGCACACATGTAAAGAACATTCCCTCCACCTATAACAACAGTGAAGTAAGAAACACACTTTTTACTACATTTATGCCTGGAGGCACACTACAGTGGAAAAAAGTTAATTTCCTAATGCCACTGTAACATGATCACCATACAGAATGTTAACATATGGAAGTTAAGTTAGTGTTCTGAGAATTGAGGAGGGGGAAAAAGTGTTTATTTTGCCAATCTGTGTTTTTACACCATACAGATAAGTGATTTAGATATATTTACATTCTATATGGTGATCTTGATACAGTGAGGTTAGGAAATCAACTGTTTTCTTCTGAAGTGTGATCTTGGAGTTGGTATATTTAATTTACAGGGGTTGTGGGGACAGAGCCCCCCCCCTCCACAAGGAGTGTGCAGGGAGGCTTGGCCCCCTGCAGAAAAGTAGTAAAAAGTGTGTTTGTTAGTTTGGTGGTGTTATAAGTGGAGGGGATGTTATTTACACATGTGTTGTAGTTTTCAATCTTATGATACAAAGTTTCAGTGTTTTCGTTGTTTTGGGTTTTCATTGTTTTGGATTTTTGATGTTATAGTTTCAGTGGTTTGAATTTCAATATTATGAGATTTCAATGTTTTGAAGTATTCCCACATTCTAGTTGTATTCTTTGTTCAGCAATATATTTTCAGATTCTGTCTTGTGATTTGTGATTTAAGATCCATGTGTAGTGCTCACAACTGCTAAAACAAGTCTTTTCATGGTGGGATGTCTACCCACGTTTGAAAATCTTCTTTCCCACTACCTTACAACCCAGAAAGGAGGAAAAACAGTATCACAAAATGAGTGACTGAGTTTGGATAGACTAGGAATGTGGAGGAATTAGAGACCATTCGTGATGTATATGTATAATCGCACACATGCAGAACAGCTGTTGTCTGGCACAAAAATGTGAAACATTTCTGGATGTGTAGCCCATTTCCCGGAGAGCTGTCTGTTGGTAAAATCTAGGATACTGTGAAGATTTGCTGTCCGTTACTCTACTCTCTGTATCTTTAATACACACCGGCTGTTTATTTTTTCCCCTCTCTCTGCTGTCATAGGTTTAACTTTGTGCAACGTCTGACTTTGTGAGAAGTTTTGATCCCATTGTGATTTAGAAAACTTAATTAATGCCCCTGAAATTAGACATCTTTTTCAAGTTAATCGTAGTCTAATATGTCTTCTCCCTTTTTAATTTCTCCATGTATTTTGGGTTTCTAATACCATGACAGGGATGGATATCATTCCTAAGTCAAATTATGATTCAAGTTCATGAAATTAGTATTATTTCAGTCTTTCATGTTAGCTAGAAGTGCTCTTCACAGCACCCACAATGTGCCCAGAAGTGACTCCTCGTGCAATTCATCAAGATTTATATGTATTAGAAACATCTTTAAGTACAATTGTAATGTCTTCTTTTATAAGTTCCTTGGCTCCTACTACTATTGGAACTGTCTGGCTATCCTTCTTCCACATTACCTTCATTCTGCCTACATATCCTGGTATTTTATGACTTTGAGTCTCTCATATATAAGATACTTTAATCATTGGGTGTAGCAATTTCAGTAATTATTGCTATTTTTCTCTTTACATGGACTACTATATCAGTTTTTCTCGCATCTATTTTCTGAACTGTTAGTAATGGGTGTTTCCATGTGATATAATGTTTTACGGCTCATGTTTCCAGTGTCTTTAGTTACTTCAGTATTCTAATGTTTGCACAATCCCCACTGTAGCAGTCTTGCCATATTATTACGCCTTTCAGTATACAGCCTTCCTGCCATTAGTATATTGCAACTAGCAAAAAGTGCAACGGTTTCCAATTCTGTTTTACAAAACCTACATTTCTCTGTTTTTCCCAGCATGTTCAATGGACTTTGTAAACCAATGCATATGTAGTCCATTATCTTTGGCTGCCAATATCAACCTTTTGTTTTTTGATTTAAATTCACTTCTTCTTAACCATTCCTGTGTTTGATCCTGATCAACATGAGGTTGTTCCAAGAGTTTCCTATACTTGCAACTGTATTTATGGATTTTCCACATGTCTTGTCATCTGATCCTTCACCTTATATTATTTTTCTTTTGTTTTTGGCACATTCAGTTGCTAATTCATTTTTATCTACTTCTGCATTGATCTCTCTTCCCACTTGACACTGATATACTCCTGCTAAAATAAGCAGGGAAGTCATGTTATACTTATTCTCCTCATGTTTCAAAACCTTCACTACATGTGGCTTTTGTGAGGTCAGCAGATATATATGCAGTCCCATGACTGCAGATCTATACATGTAATCAGTTTCAAGGAAGCCCATACCTCCTTCAGACTGGGGCATATATCGTCCTGGTATGCACTGATTTTTATGAATAATTTGATGAACATTAAGCGTCCTTATTTTGGGGCCAGTCAATCACTTAATTTTAGTCTTTTAAAATATTCCTTGCTGAGTTTTATTCACATGTGTTCATGCTTTGTTGATCCTTTATCATTTTCCAAATATTTATACACTCACTCTTGCTCAACTTCTTTTATATCACATTCTTGTCCCAAACTGATGTCTCCTTAGTGCTGGAGCTTTCCTGCTTTAAAGGTTGCTTTTGCACATTTATCAAGATCAAGTGGCATTCTTATATCATCTGAAAAAGTTTTGACTACTTGCAGTTCCTCATCTGATGAACTCTTTGGTTTTAAATCATCCACAAAAAGAAGACAAGAAGTCTTTAAACTGTGTTGCTTTCTGGGACCATATTATAGCCCTGACCTAATCTTTTAAGTAGACAACATTATGGATTAAGGACTAGACAAAAGAGCAGCAGTAACAGTCGCTTACCCTTGAATATCTCACTTTCAATTTTTATCGCCAGAATAACAATTTGTCTTTTGCCATGGCTTAATTACAAAATGGTCTGCCACTGTTTTTATGGTTGCTGTAATATAATCGATCAGTGTAGGGTATAGCCTATACATTTTTTAAGGACTCTCGTATCCATGAATGTCAGATACTGTGAAATGCTTTTTTGTAGTCTGTGTCCATGCCATACTTAGATTCTTCCCCTTTTGACAGTTCTCTATTATGACTTTATCAACAAATGATCCTTTTGTTCCATACGACTTTCTTTTGTTACCCTTTTATTTTATTGCAATGGTTGAGTTTTCGTCTAAATGACTATAAACTCTTTCAGCATCAATTGCAGTGTATAGTTTTTATGTCATCTGAAGGCAAGTTATTGGTCTATAGTTCTTAGGATAGCTTGCAGGTTCACTCAAGTGTAATCAGGTTGGTGTCTGTTTGGGGTATGCATATAAATAATTCTTACTTATGGCTCAATCTTCATGTAAAGATGTTAATACTTTTAGCCAGAAGTTAGGTACAGGATCTGGGCCTGGGTTTTTCCAATTAGGAGCTATTCTTAACTTTGTTTCAATCTCTCTGGCCATTACTTCATCCCATTTCATATCCTGTACATTTAAAGTTCTTATTCTTTCTTTTACTACTTCTATCCATTTAGCATTTTTGTTATGTCCCACAGGATCTTCATAGATATGTCTCCAAAATGTATCTATTCCTCCTCTTTTTGTGAGGTTTCAATTCCTTTTGCCTTGTTTCCCAATTCTCTATAGAACTTTTTTAGGTCATCAATAAATAACATTTTGTACTTTGCCTTTATATTTATCTGCATATCTTCTAAGTTTTTTCTGCCTGCGCTGATATTTTTAGTTTATTATTTACAATAGTGGACGATAGATACCGATCTGCTCTGATACTGCATATTGCTTTTATAGTGTCTGTCTTTGAGTATTTTTGTTGATCAGGTCCCTCTTTATACTCTATTAACAATGATCCTTCTTGTCTTAATTGCTTAATAGTTTTCTCTATTTGATAATTCTATGATGGCATTAAATTTCTCCCCTTCCTTTCCCTTACTACCCTGTATTTTTGTGGTATGATTTCATCTGTTATTAATTTAGCTTCACATTAATATGTCCTATTTCTCTTATATCACATGAATCGCTTTGAACAGTCCTAATTACTGTGTTCATTTGTTCTATCAAACTTCTGTTTGGCTTTTTTTGACTTTCTGTAGTCTTTTGTTGTTCTTAATGTGTGTTCATTGCTATTAAATCAAGCAACTCTTTTCTTAGATCATTTTTTTCTAAACTGAGGGCACACTCTTTGTTCTACATTTGCTGTGGGCATTCTACAGAAAGTTCAAGAGCATCTTCCTGTGCCACATTCTCTTCAGTTTCATCTTGTATCGTCTGTTGCTCTTTTATATTGCACCTCACTGACCTATCACTCCACAACATTGACTGCATCAGAGGTATCACAGTTTCCTTTTCCTTGCTTTGCTATGCAACTGCAAATGAACATTTATAGTGGTTTCCTTTGGAAGTCCCTAAGTATCTTCACATGGCACCTAATCAGATGTTTCCCATTCCACTGGTTTCTTATTAATTTGGGGATCCATTGCTTTATCCTGCTGTGATGTTATCAGAGTTAGATTTTCTATACTAATAGCTCATTCACTCCAGTAGTGCTCAGTAAATTTGCACTGTAACTTCCAGTGGACGGGGCCTAAGCACTTTGACAGAATCAAATTATGTCCTGTCATTTCAAACAAATGTTCATATCTCTGGAACCATAGGGGATATGATAGAAGTGTAAATGGCAAACTCTTCAGCACAAACCAGTTCTATAGTGGTAGTATTCTTTAGGTTCTAGGTCTTAAAATGAATGCTATAAGTGAGAGTAAACGCATTATCTGTTACATTTGTAATATTTTATAAGCAACTTAATATCTCAAGTTACGCACATACTGTCCGCAGCATTTTATTCATCTAGCTGAGAACTTTCATAGAAGGCAAAGGCATTATTTCTGTTGGTTGGTGAGATACTTAGAAAAAA
The DNA here is from genome assembly GCF_019279795.1 of Protopterus annectens. NCBI lineage: Eukaryota > Metazoa > Chordata > Ceratodontiformes > Protopteridae > Protopterus > Protopterus annectens. The sequence continues at coordinate 144,769,379 of NC_056743.1, read as the reverse complement.
TATGAAAATTATATGTATATAGATTAATATCATAAAAACAGTTAACATCTCTTTACCTGCTCTAGGCAGGGGTCAAATTGTAATGCAGTTGAGTTTGCCATTGTGTAAGTTTTAAGATTAAATGTTTTAAAACCTTGTACATAACTTGGTTTTAGTATTATTGATGCAAATATGAACAAGCAATATTTGACACCTAGAGGCGTCAGTTGGAGGTAACTGCAGATACACCTGATATGCAGATGTAATGAGATAAATCCTTTACTTTGCAGGTAATCCATAACTTCAGTTTCTATTTGTTTAACTTATCCAGTAATAATCTTCTTTTCTGCTTTTCCTCTCTGTTTTCTTATTTGTTTGTACTGTAAAATTTTCCATGTCTGGACTCCTTTGCATGTATTTCTCATCAAATAACTTTGGTGCTGCTCTTATTGTATTGATTAGTTTTGCTTTCTCCTTTGCATAAGTATTGCACCGTATTAAATCCCTTTTTCTTTCCCATGTCCATATTTCTTCTTAAAATGTATCCTGCTCCTGCTGTTTCTTCTTACCTGGGGAACTCGTTCTGTCGTGCTGTGATATAATCTGTGTTAGACATTCTACACTAAATCCGTCACTTTACAGGTATTTCATAACTTCAACTGCTGTTTTTTAAAGTCTGCTTTACTAATTTTTTGTTCTGTATTCCCTCTCCGTGATCTAATTTCCTGTATTATGAGATTTTCCATATCTGGATGCCTTTGCTTGCATTTCTCTTCAAATAACTTTGGAGCTTCCTTTTTGTATTGACTGATTTGGCTTGCTTCTGTATAACCTCCGTGTAGAATATTATGCAGAGTTTTAGACAAGCACTGGATTATAGCATTTATATGGGTACTGCTTCTGTAGAGGCATTCTTTTCAGACAATTGCTGGCTTTAAGTTGTCATGGGATGTACTTATCAGATATTTGAGTGGAAACATAAGACACAAGATCAATGTTGACCTCATATTTTATCTAATTGCAAGTCACTCAAGTATGATGCTGCCGTTACTGCACCATCATTAACTAGTGTCAGGTTATACAGGACTGTTTCCTTTTAGAAGCCATCCCTTGATTAATTAACTTAAGATATGAGATTTCAATTACTTCTTGGTTGAAATGTGCATAGCTGCATGTATTTGTGCTGTCAAATCATAACCACCACCAACCGTCGTTATACAGTTTTCTAAATGGGGTCAAGATATCCCACCATCTGTCGCCATCTCTCTCGATTGTGTCATTCAGCTACCTTCTTTGACTAACATGCCAGAGACTCACAGGCCTGTTCTCATTCAGTTTGTCTAACTCTTTGCTGGACATCCTCGCTTCCTCTTTCCTGTCTCTCCCAAATTTTCTTGACTGAATTTTAATCTTTTCCCCTTTTCCCCTTCTATCTGAATTTTCAACCTTTTCCTTTTTAATCTGTTTGCAATGATAGTTGTTTTGTTTGTACTCAGTTTCATCCCATGTGCCCTTAGCTCTGCGGATTATTCTGCTAGCATTTAGTGAAGTTCTTCTAAGAGTATGCTTGTAGTGCAGTGGCATCTGTATTGAGCAGTGTTGTTCTGTCTTCTGCAGACCACCACTCAGCTGTCCATATTTTGGAGGAATGTTCCTATTTTTCAGGCTTGATTTACCTTTGCACAGCATGTACTATTTTTGGAAGTATGTCCCTCTTTTCAGGCTTGATTTACCACTGCACAAGATGTACCCAATTTTGGAGGTATGCCCCTGTTTTCACGCCTGATTTGTCCCTGTACATGATGTAACTATTTTTGGAGGTACGTCCCTGTTTTAAGGCCTGATTTACCCCTGCACAGGATGTACCCATTTTGGAAGTACATCTGTGTTTTCAGGCCTGATTTACACCTTTACACAATTTTCTGAATCATGCACATTGCATATGACTTTTGAAGATGTTTAGTAAACAGGTCATTAGCTGAACAACATATACCATCCCTCTGGAAAATCTCTCATATAATACCAATGCACAAAGGTAGCAATTCTACTGACTTAACTAATTACTGTTCAGTTGCCATACCATCCCCCCTTTCAAAAATCCTCGAGAGATGTGTTCACTCTCAAATACCTAACTAACTAATAATCTCCTGGCTGAAACACAACATGGATTTCACACAAATCGTAGTACCACTATTGCCCTCATCAGTTTCTCCAGTACCATAAATCAACAACAAAATAAAGGCAATCTTGTTTCTTTCATATTCTTAGACCTCTCCAAAGCTTTTGACATGGTGTCCTATTCCAAACTGCTAACTGCAGTCTCAGAACTCAAATTCCTCATCTACACACTATCATGGTTTAAAGATAATCTCTTAAACCATCAACAAGCTGTAAAATGGGAAAACATCTTATTCCCCCCTTATCCCTGTAAACTTAGGTGTTCCACAGGGATCCATCCTTGAACCCTTTCTCTTCACCATATTCACCAACACCCTGCACAAGGCAGCCCTCCATGCCATCCTGGTCCAATATGCCCTGCCCCATCTCTCCAACCATCACAACAAATCCCCCAGGAATCCTTTTCAGCAATAGAAAATGGCTTTCTGATTCGCAACTAATACTTAACCTTAAATAAACCAAGCTAGTGCTATTCCATCCCTCTAAGGCTACTGACCCAATTCCATTATTTAAAATAATATCCTCCAACAATACCCCATCAGACCCATTCCCAGACTAAAGTACTAGAAGTAATTGTCAATCACAATATGAAATTCGACAAACATGTAACTCAAACCATCACAAAGGTTCATAAAAAGCTAGGCACCCTCTATAGATGCAAAAAAATAACTAACCTCTGAAAATGAGGTCAGAATTGCAAAAACCCACCTACTCTCCACACTACTGTATGCCTCCCCTGTACTGACCATTCTAAACAAAGGTGACCTAAATAAATTAACTATCTGCTATAACAAAATAGCAAAATTCGCCACTTACCATACAGATTCCATCCTTGCCGATCCCTTAAACTATCCTGGGTAGAATTTACCAAATCTACTAACAAATATAACTTTGGGGGATCCCTCTGTGCTACTACTGTTGTTCCAAAAACGTGGAACACATCCTCTAGAAATCCGGTCTTTAGAAAACACACTTGACTTTAAGAGCCTGCTTAAGTTACATTTATCCAACTCATGGATTCCTCCTGTACTAGCCCTGGGTAAAAAACTACCAGCCCTCTTACACACACCTCCTGTCTCACAACTAATCTGCTTCAGTACCTCTAGACCCTGAAAGCAGACAAAATACACATTAGGATTACTAGTGCTGTATACTCTTATGGTTTACTGTGCTTACTGATGCGATGCAACCATCATATATATTCACCACTGAACACGGATACCTGACTATATTTACCAAAAGTATAAACCAATCAAGAAACATTACACTGCTTTACTAAATGTATTATCTTAACTAGTTGCGTAAATCCACATAACTAACTACAAAATGTGCAAGTAATGTAATTGTTGTAACCTCATGTTGTCTGCATTACTCTGCTCATCATAACTGTGTACTACTGTATATGAGTGATGTAATTGTAACTTTATATTGTCTGCATTACTCTGTTCATCATAATTGTGTACTAGTGTAGATGAGTGATATAATTGTTGTAACCTCATGTTGTCTACATTACTCTGATCATCATAACTGTGTACTAGTGGGTATGAGTGATGTAATTGTTGTGACCTCATAATGTCTGCATACTCTGTTCATCATAACTGTGTACTAGTGTGAGTGATGTAATCGTTGTAACCTCATATTGTCTGCTTTACTCTGTTCATCATAACTGTGTACTAGTGTAGATGAGTGATGTAATTGTAACCTCATATTGTCTGCATTACTCTGTTCATCATAACTGTGTACTAGTGTAGATGAGTGATGTAATTGTTGTAACCTCATGTTGTCTACATTATTCTGTTCATCATAACTGTGAACTAGTGTATATGAGTGATGTAATTCCTGTAACCTCATATTGTCTGCATTACTCTGTTCATCATAACTGTGTACTAATGTGTATGAATGAAGTAATTATTGTGACCTCATATTGTCTGCATTACTCTGTTCATCATAACTGTGTACTGTGTATATGAGTGATGTAATTGTTGTAACCTCATGTTGTCTACATTACTCTGTTCATCACAACTGTGTGCTAGTGTATATGAGTGATGTAATTGTTGTAACCTCATGTTGACTACATTACTCTGTTCATCTTAACTGTGTACTAGTGTTTGAGTGATGTAATTATTGTAACCTCATGTCTACATTACTCTGTTCATCATAACTGTGTACTGTGTATATGAGTGATGCAATTGTTGTGACCTCATATTGTCTGCATTACTCTGTTCATCATAACTGTGTATATGAGTGATGTAATTGTTGTAACCTCATGTTGTCTACATTACTTTGTTCATCACAACTGTGTACTAATGTATATGAGTGATGTAATTGTTGTAACCTCATGTCTACATTACTCTGTTCATCATAATTGTGTACTAGTGTGTATGAGTGATGTAACTGTTGTAAGCTCATATTGTTTGCATTACTCTGTTCATCATAACTGTGTACTAGTGTATATGAGTGATGTAACTGTTGTAACCTCATGTTGTCTACATTACTCTGTTCATCATAACTGTGTACTAGTGGTTGGGTGATGTAATTGTTGTAACCTCATGTCTACATTACTCTGTTCATCATCATTGTGTACTAGTGTGTATGAGTGATGTAACTGTTGTAACCTCATGTTGTCTACATTACTCTGTTCATCATAACTGTGTACTGTGTATATGAGTGATGTAACTGTTGTAACCTCATGTTGTCTACATTACTCTGTTCATCATAACTGTGCACTAGTGTTTGAGTGATGTAATTGTTGTAACCTCATGTCTACATTACTCTGTTCATCATAACTGTGTACTAGTGTATATGAGTGATGTAATTGTTGTAACCTCATATTGTCTGCATTACTCTGTTCATCATAACTGTGTACTAGTGTATATGAGTAATGTAATTGTTGTAACCTCATGTTGTCTACATTACCCTGTTCATCACAACTGTGTACTAGTGTATATGAGTGATGTAATTGTTGTAACCTCATGTCTACATTACTCTGTTCATCATAATTGTGTACTAGTGTGTATGAGTGATGTAACTGTTGTAACCTCATGTTGTCTACATTACTCTGTTCATCTTAACTGTGTACTAGTGTTTGAGTGATGTAACTGTTGTAACCTCATGTCTGCATTACTCTGTTTATCATAATTGTGTGCTAGTGTATATGAGTGATATAACTGTTGTAACCTCATGTTGTCTACAATACTCTCTTCATCATAACTGTGTACTAGTGTTTGAGTGATGTAATTGTTGTAACCTCATGTCTACATTACTCTGTTCATCATAACTGTGTACTGGTGTATATGAGTGATGTAATTGTTGTAACCTCATGTCTACATTATTCTGTTCATCATAATTGTGTACTAGTGTATATGAGTGATGTAACTGTTGTAACCTCATGTTGTCTACATTACTCTGTTCATCATAACTGTGTACTAGTGTTTGAGTGATGTAATTGTTGAAATCTCTTGTCTACATTACTCTGTTCATCATAACTGTGTACTAGTGTTTGAGTAATGTAATTGTTGTAACCTCTTGTCTACATTACTCTGTTCATCATAACTGTGTACTGGTGTTTGAGTGATGTAATTCTAACTTCATGTCTACATTACTCTGTTCATCATAACTGTGTACTAGTGTTTGAGTGATGTAATTGTTGTAACCTCTTGTCTACATTACTCTGTTCATCATAACTGTGTACTGGTGTTTGAGTGATGTAATTGTTGTAACCTCATGTCTACATTACTCTGTTCATCATAACTGTGTACTAGTATTTGAGTGATGTAATTGTTGTAACCTCATGTCTACATTACTCTGTTCATCATAACTGTGTACTGGTGTATATGAGTGATGTAATTGTTGTAACCTCATGTCTACATTACTCTGTTCATCATAATTGTGTACTAGTGTATATGAGTGATGTAACTGTTGTAACCTCATGTTGTCTACATTACTCTGTTCATCATAACTGTGTACTAGTGTTTGAGTGATGTAATTGTTGTAACCTCATGTCTACATTACTCTGTTCATCATAACTGTGTACTATTGTTTGAGTGATGTAATTGTTGTAACCTCATGTCTACATTACTCTCTTCATCATAACTGTGTACTAGTGTTTGAGTGATGTAATTGTTGAAATCTCTTGTCTACATTACTCTGTTCATCATAACTGTGTACTAGTGTTTGAGTAATGTAATTGTTGTAACCTCTTGTCTACATTACTCTGTTCATCATAACTGTGTACTGGTGTTTGAGTGATGTAATTGTAACTTCATGTCTACATTACTTTGTTCATCATAACTGTGTACTAGTGTTTGAGTGATGTAATTGTTGTAACCTCATGTCTACATTACTCTGTTCATCATAATTGTGTACTAGTGTATATGAGTGATGTAACTGTTGTAACCTCATGTTGTCTACATTACTCTGTTCATCATAACTGTGTACTAGTGTTTGAGTGATGTAATTGTTGTAACCTCATGTCTACATTACTCTGTTCATCATAACTGTGTACTAGTGTTTGAGTGATGTAATTGTTGTAACCTCATGTCTACATTACTCTGTTCATCATAACTGTGTACTAGTGTTTGAGTGATGTAATTGTTGTAACCTCATGTCTACATTACTCTGTTCATCATAACTGTGTACTAGTGTTTGAGTGATGTAATTGTTGTAACCTCTTGTCTACATTACTCTGTTCATCATAACTGTGTACTGGTGTTTGAGTGATGTAATTCTTGTAACCTCATGTCTACATTACTCTGTTCATCATAACTGTGTACTAATGTTTGAGTGATGTAATTGTTGTAACCTCATGTCTACATTACTCTTTTTATCATAACTGTGTACTAGTGTTTGAGTGGTGTAATTGTTGTAACCTCATGTCTACATTACTCTGTTTATCATAACTGTGTACTAGTGTGTATGAGTGATTTAACTGTTGTAACCTCATGTTGTCTACATTACTCTGTTCATCTTAACTGTGTACTAGTGTTTGAGTGATGTAATTGTTGTAACCTCATGTCTACATTACTCTGTTCATCATAACTGTGTACTGGTGTATATGAGTGATGTAATTGTTGTAACCTCATGTCTACATTACTCTGTTCATCATAACTGTGTACTAGTGTTTGAGTGATGTAATTGTTGTAACCTCATGTCTACATTACTCTGTTCATCATAAAAGTGTACTGGGGTATATGAGTGATGTAATTGTTGTAACCTCATGTCTACATTACTCTGTTCATCATAATTGTGTACTAGTGTATGTGAGTGATGTAACTGTTGTAACCTCTTGTCTACATTACTCTGTTCATCATAACTGTGTACTAGTGTTTGAGTGATGTAATTGTTGTAACCTCATGTCTACATTACTCTGTTCATCATAACTGTGTACTAGTGTTTGAGTGATGTAATTGTTGTAACCTCATGTCTACATTACTCTGTTCATCATAACTGTGTACTAGTGTTTGAGTGATGTAATTGTTGTAACCTCATGTCTACATTACTCTGTTCATCATAACTGTGTACTAGTGTATATGAGTGATGTAACTGTTGTAACCTCATGTTGTCTACATTACTCTGTTCATCATAACTGTGTACTAGTGTTTGAGTGATGTAATTGTTGTAACCTCTTGTCTACATTACTCTGTTCATCATAACTGTGTACTGGTGTTTGAGTGATGTAATTGTTGTAACCTCATGTCTACATTACTCTGTTCATCATAACTGTGTACTAGTGTTTGAGTGATGTAATTGTTGTAACCTCATGTTGTCTACATTACTCTGTTCATCATAACTGTGTACTAGTGTTTGAGTGATGTAATTGTTGTAACCTCATGTCTACATTACTCTGTTCATCATAACTGTGTACTGGTGTATATGAGTGATGTAATTGTTGTAACCTCATGTCTACATTACTCTGTTCATCATAACTGTGTACTAGTGTTTGAGTGATGTAATTGTTGTAACCTCATGTCTACATTACTCTGTTCATCTGGTGATGTAATTGTTTGTACCTCATGTCTACATTACTCTCTACATTACTCTGTTCATCATAACTGTGTACTAGTGTTCGAGTGATGTAATTGTTGTATCCTCTTGTCTACATTACTCTGTTCATCATAAATGTGTACTAGTGTTTGAGTGATGTAATTGTTGTAACCTCATGTCTACATTACTCTGTTCATCATAACTGTGTACTAGTGTATAACTGTGTACTAGTGTTTGAGTGATGTAACTGTTGTAACCTCATGTCTACATTACTCTGTTCATCATAATTGTGTACTAGTGTATATGAGTGATGTAACTGTTGTAACCTCATGTTGTCTACATTACTCTGTTCATCATAACCTTGTGTCTACATTACTCTGTTCATCATAACTGTGTACTAGTGTTTGAGTGATGTAATTGTTGTAACCTCATGTCTACATTACTCTGTTCATCATAACTGTGTACTAGTGTTTGAGTGGTGTAATTGTTGTAACCTCATGTCTACATTACTCTGTTTATCATAACTGTGTACTAGTGTGTATGAGTGATGTAACTGTTGTAACCTCATGTTGTCTACATTACTCTGTTCATCTTAACTGTGTACTAGTGTTTGAGTGATGTAATTGTTGTAACCTTGTGTCTACATTACTCTGTTCATCATAACTGTGTACTGGTGTATATGAGTGATGTAATTGTTGTAACCTTGTGTCTACATTACTCTGTTCATCATAACTGTGTACTAGTGTTTGAGTGATGTAATTGTTGTAACCTCATGTCTACATTACTCTGTTCATCATAACTGTGTACTAGTGTTTGAGTGATGTAATTGTTGTAACCTTGTGTCTACATTACTCTGTTCATCATAACTGTGTACTAGTGTTTGAGTGATGTAATTGTTGTAACCTCATGTCTACATTACTCTGTTCATCATAACTGTGTACTGGTGTATATGAGTGATGTAATTGTTGTAACCTCGTGTCTACATTACTCTGTTCATCATAACTGTGTACTAGTGTTTGAGTGATGTAATTGTTGTAACCTAGTGTCTACATTACTCTGTTCATCAAAACTGTGTACTAGTGTTTGAGTGATGTAACTGTTGTAACCTCATGTCTACGTTATGCTGTTCATCATAACTGTGTACTAGTGTATATGAGTGATGTAACTGTTGTAACCTCATGTTGTCTACATTACTCTGTTCATCATAACTGTGTACTAGTGTTTGAGAGATGTAATTGTAACCTCATGTCTACATTACTCTGTTCATCATAACTGTGCTCTAGTGTTTGAGTGATGTAACTGTTGTAACCTCATGTTGTCTACATTACTCTGTTCATCATAACTGTATACTGGTGTAGATGCTACCTCTCCTTACTATTTTATCACAGTACTTTATGCTGTATTTATTACTGTTATTTTTTGTATGTTATTACTGCATGGAGTTTTTCTCCCAGGGCCTTGGGTGAAAATAGGCAGCCCTGTCCAGTTGGACATTTTCCTGGTAAACAATTATAAAATAAATTAATAGTACACAGAAACCACAGCACACTACCAACATATACTATGGGTACCAATAGTTTGAAGAAAGAGGACACACATCTTATATCTCCTTTTTTACTGAAGTAAATATAAATGACCTTGTATGACAGAATTTTATAATACAGCGCATTAAAGTCTTCAGATTTTACCCTCTCTCTTTGGTAATGTGCTTATATTGTTCCCATTATTTTTGCTTCTTTCTCTTTTATAAATGTGGGTCAAAATAGTGTCTCACATTCCTGTTGGATGTGTGAAGAGTTGCACGATATTTGGTACACAAATATTATACTAATTGCAGGTTCACATTTTTTTTTGGCTGGATGAACTTGCTTTTCAAGGTCCTTTTCCCCATTTTCAATGTCTGCAGGTTTAGAGGAATTGTCCACTTGAAACCTGTTTGCTAATGTAGTCCACTGGCAGCATCAACAGCAGTGGGCTCAGTGCTCTACCCTGATGCACCTCCACTCCTACTGGGAACCCCTCTGTGAATACAAACACTGCTCATACATTTGTCACTAGTCCTTGTGCATGATATGCACTACCTCTACTAATGCTTCTGGGCCTTTAACTCAATCACAGGACTGCCCAAATTAGTTTTTCTTGGGACCACATACTATGCTTACTCCAAGTCTGGGAAATACCTGTTTGGACCCTTCCTCAGGTCTGTAGCTTCTCCTCAAATATCTGTCTCACTGAAAATGCTGAGTCAGTTCTCCATCCTCATATTAATCCAAACTGCTCATTTACCATTCTAAAAGTCTGGGTATTTATCAGTCACCCTCTCCAGTAATTTAATGTATAGTGATACGAGTCTGATAACAATGTAAGCCCACAGTTCTAAATGTCCCCTTTGTTCCTCTATGCTGACACTAGAATGCTTATTCTTCAGTTTTCTTGGGTATTCCCTTCTCTGTGCACTGCTATGAGCATGCTAAAGAGCAATTTCTCCCCTAACTCAGCTACATGAATTACATGTTGGTCACTCTTGTATGAGATCTGGTAACTGATTTTCTTTCTGAACCATGCATTGGCCATCATCAAAGCATTTGCCAGACAGACGTCTAGAATGGTCTCCTCTACTTTGTTCTTGTGGCCTTGGCCATATGGATACAGGAAGTCCTTACATCCTTCTCTCTGTCCCGATATGAGAAATTCAGGCCATTATCAGCAGCAGCTAAGGATGCCCTGCTAGTACTGCCTGAATGCACTTATGTTGCATTTATAATGCTGACTGGGGGATGTAAGCTGCCCTGACTTTAAAGCGGAGTGTAATTGCCATGTGTTTGTCACTATTTCTTATTACAGCCCTTCCTGTCTTCAGAAGATTCTGTCACCATTCCTACAGAACTTCTAGTCTGTCCTCCACCTTCATAGTAGAATCTGAATTCCCAAGCCAAGTGATAGCTCCATTATCCTTCCTTCTTGTCTCCTGGATACATAGGATGTTCAGTCTCCTCCTTTCTGTCATATCACCCACTTCCAAGCTTTGTCCTGTTAGTGAACCTAAGCTGACTATAGAGATCTTTAGTTTTTGTTTGGCAGGTTGATAGGGAAAACTGATTGCAAAACCAATCAGCTAACTCAGCTTGGGTAGCTGAACATTGACCAGCCCATAGCTTATTGACCCATGGCTGTTGGTCTTTACAGCAGCACATAGACCCCCTCCCACCATTAGCTTGGGTCTTTGGGGTAGGTTGGTGAAGACAAATACCCATGACCATTTTTGGCAACATTAGTCCACATGACCAAATTGCTTAGAGACGTTTTTTGCACATTGGAGTGATTAGCCCTGATGCACCATCTAGTGTGTGATTTATATTCTGAGACTACTGCACTCAGGGCAGATTTCTTGGTGTCCATGACTCCATCACATAAATGATTAGATTGTTAGCCCACTCATAATCCTCTTTGTTAGGGTTTTTAGAAATGGATTTATGAACTTTTGATTCCATTTCCAGAATGAACAGACACAATCTTTGTGTCTGGAAACCAGATCATCATTTTTTTGTAATACATAAGAAGTTTTTAGCTGTCCCAGAACACTACATGTTGACACAGAAGTATACAGCATGACATGTTGGTTTGGTAAAGGTGCTCCCCATAGTGGCTGCCATTTGTGTGGTAGTGTGAGGTGTGGTACAGGTTTTACAGCTGTTAGCTGATTTGTGATGGCTGCCACCTGTTTGGTAGTATGAGATTCTCACTTAAAACAGCAAGGTTCATGAGTAATAACATCACTAAAACAAGCTTTGCAGGTAATCCATTAGAAGGTTGTTTCCTTTTTTTCAGTGCATTACCGAAGTGCTCCATGCATTACAGAATTGTTGATGTGGTTCATATTTAGAAATTTGTGAATATAAACCATCATTTAATGAGTTATATGACAGCAGATCCTGCATTTATATTATTTCAGTATCACAGATATGATTAAAGCAGACTGGTACAACACCATTTGCTTGTAAAATATGTCTTCACTGTTATCGCTACTGCGTGATTATAAAGAATGTTTCCTTGTTAACTTTTATGTGACATAACTCTCAAATCATTAACATACAAATCTAGCAATAAGTCACAGTATACTTGATTCATAGCAAGCGGCATTTTCTATCTACCCAAACTTTCTGACTCTTGGATAAACCATCTTCTCCTTTAATGTAGAACAAAAGTCTTATCACACACAAAGTAATGAACCAAAACAGAAGACAAACACTGTGTCAGCATTCAAATGCCTTACATTCATTTAATGCTACAAAACAAGTCAGCAGTTAGTATATTTGTCTTTTGATTGCTAGCAACATCAGAAAGGCGTGGATCCTATTGTCATAACATGCACTAAGATTCATATCCTAATATCAACACTTTAGTGCAGCCTCCAGAGGATGGGGGAGTGGCACTCCTGAAGTAATGTCCATCTGATGATGCATTAAACAGAGGTCACCTCTGAAGGTGTGATAATGATCTCATGGCAGCACAGAAGAGGAGTATGGGAATTTCTGAGGTAAGTATAAATACCAGTTCAGGTCCTCTCTAAATAAGGGCCACAGACTCGGTCAGTAGGAGCTAGTCAATCTATAAAAAGAAACATAAAAATTTCAACAAACTGCAAATTAAAGGTCATGCTGCTAAACGCTTGGAGTCTAAACATGAAACTGCACTCATTGCAAGCATTCTTAACCCTAGCAGATGCTGACCATTTGTGCAGTCTCAGAAACTCATCCTATCATACATTGAGCCACCAAACTGTGGGCAGCAAAGCCAAAGGAGGTGGAGTTTCAATGTATATTAGACATTGACACATCCAGGCTGGTCAAACAGTATGATGCACAGGAGACACTCCAGGTGCAGTTACCATTGACAAAACCCCTATTCAAATCATAGCTAGCTACAGGCCCCGATATTTGACTCAGGATGCCCACTACACCTATCTGGACTTCTTTGAATCTGTCAAGATTCAGCTCTTTACCCTGATCCTGTGTAACCTTAACTACCCTACCATAGACTGGAAAAACTACTCATGCCAGAATGCAAATGCCCAGAGCTTCCTTGATTTTATCAATGCAAATGCCTTGGAACAGCTAGTTGATACTCCCACAAGAGGTGATAATATCTTGGACTTGGGAACCAACATGAGTAACCACTGCAGCACCCTTACAATATCATCCTCCCTGGTAAGATCTGACAATAAAGCAGTTACTTTCGAAGTCAGAATCTCCACTGACCCCCCTTTAGCTAGGATCAAACAAAATACTTCTCCAAAGATTACAACCTCCTTGAGGGATGGTATAAACAGCTTCACAGCCCCTTCCCCCTCTGTTGGAACTGGCACCAATGTCCAAATCTACACCAAAATACTATACCAGCACTTATATAGATGCATGGAATCAGGAATACTTGACAGGACAAAATCCTCCTCCTCAAGGAAGAGTAAACTTGTCTGGACATCTGCAATAAGTAAACTATATAACAAAAGGAAAAAATTGCTGTACAGGACCAAGAAGTATCAGGTGCTTAATTGGAAGCAATCTCTCCTTAACCTGAATAAGCAAATAAGAGCACTAGTGAAATCCTCTAAAGCCAACTTCGAATCCAAATTGGCCACATCTACTAGAGACAATCATAAGGCCTTCTTCACATATGTCCACAATCTCAAAGGAATCACCCCAGTCTGTTCAGAACTGGTGGTCATGCACACCACATACACAAATGCTGGAGATATAGCCAACCTACTGGCTGACATCAGTAAATCAGGACATCCCCATTACCTGCCTCCCTCCCCTTATCTCTAGGGAACAGATTATCACTGCCTCTCAAAGGCAAAAAATACAGCCTCCATGGGTCCCGATAACATCCCAGTCTGCATCCTACATGAACTCAGGCATGAACTTGCAGCACTGTTAGGCACCCTATTCAACCAAAGCCTGAGTACCAGTTTTGTCCCAGCCAAGTGGAGGACAGCCGCTGTCATCCCTTTGCACAAAGGTGGAGCATGCACTGATCTGGGAAATTATAGACCCATCAACCTAACTAGCCTGATCTGCAAGGTCATGGAATGGATTATCATGGACCTCATTAAAAAACACTCGACCCCAAACAGTTTGGCTTTGTCAAGGGGAGATCATGTCTGTTAAATCTGGTTGGCTTCTTTGAGATGGTCACCAAAGCCATCGATGAGGGGAAGATGGTGCACACTGCCTATCTTGACATGGCAAAGGCCTTCGACACTATTCCCTACTCGGGCATAGTAAACAAACTTTCTCAATGAGGTACCAATCCTTATGTTATCAGATGGGTAGCAAACTGGCTCACTGATAGAAAGCCACCTCAAGCAGTAGAACTGTAACCTCTGTTATTTGGGATGTACTTCTCTGTGGTGCAGGCCAAAACCAGTGGGCTATGACTGACCAAGTTTGCTGATGATTGCAAGCTGGGCATGGTTATCAATTCCCCAAGTGATGTGGATGTCCTCCAAGAGGGTGTCACCCAAATGACTAGTGTCAGAAACATGGCCTCAAGCTTAATGCCAAAAAATGCATCATCATCCTCTTTGGGGAGAGTGATGTCTCCACATATTATCACACTAATAACAATGTCCTAAGCATGCAATCAATCATGAGGGATTTGAGCACCTAGGTTGATAGCAACCTGTATCTCAGCTAGGGACAAGGAGGTCATAACATCCCTGTATTCTTCCCTAATAAGGCCAGTTATTCACATGCAGCAGTTGGAGAGACCACAGAGGTTCCTCACCAGAAGAATCCCAGACTTCTCAAAGGTGACCTCTATCTTCTTAACCTGGTCTGTGACCTCAATAAGACTTGTTGGTGGGACAGATGTGTGTCCCAGAGCCTCCCCCATCTGTGGACCAGGCTCCCTCTCAACATCAAGCAGATTACCTCATTATCCATTTTCAAGCGCAACCTGGATAACTGGATGGGAAACTGAAAATACACCCCTGGCAAGGGCCTTTGGGTGCTGACTTATCTAAACATGGGCTAAACTCTTAGCTAGGGTTATAAGGGCCGCAGGGGCAATAGCCTAATAACTTCCTATGATCCTATGAAGGTGTTAAGTCCTTCCTTAGATATTCACATCTGGTGATTCTAGGAGACAGTTGGGACCAAGAATTACAATAATAAAACTCTGTACGTGCCAACCTCTATAGAATAGCAAAGATAAACTTCTGACTATGACCCTGATAACTGGAATTCAAGTAGCAGTTCAGGCACTGGAAGAGCCAGACAAGGAGATGTGAGGGTCCATGGCTTACGCTGTTTTATCTATCCTGTTGGAGGGAGGTAATGGTCCTAGTTCACTGATCTCCTCCCAGTGAAATAGAGGCCTGTACACAGTCAGTCTCTGCAAAACTGAAGGATATTGGTTCAGTGATTCCAAACCAGTGAAAGCAGCACTTATGGGATGTGCAGGGGTGTGTGTCTGTGTCTGACCATGCACACTTGAGTCAGGGGTACAGGATTTCTCCACAATGGTGCAGGTGCTCATACCACTCATCAGGAGTGGGGTTAGGGCCAAAATAGAAAGTCCTTTCATGGCTGTATGATAGCCGTACTTTACATTACTCCTACCCTGATGATGGGAGATGACTGGAGATTGGCAGTGGCTTTAATGATCTGCTGGCCTGGACGACAGAGACGGAGGCAGAATAAAATATATTGACCTTACTAGAGCGGGTGCACTTTTCTTTGCTGATAAATTCTTAGCTGGACAACAGATTGTGTCATGGCAGTTGATTGGGATGTTGTCTGCAGTTCTACACATGTTATTAGTCTACCTTTAAAAAAGATGTGTACATTTGTTTACATGTTTGCAGATGTCAGTTGGGTCTACCTGATGAATAAACTGGATAAACAGATTCCTTAGTAACATTTTGATAGTCCTCATATTTGCATGCAGTGTAAGACAGGGATACAAAGTGAATTGTAAATTCAGAAATAAGTGGGCCCGAATGTAACTGGACCACTACTTGCAAGTGGCTGGTGTAGCATAATATTTTGTTGTATAGTGTCATGGAAGCCAAATATGATTATTTATTCAGTTCTACAGTTATAAGACTTTATTATGCCACTCCTCCTCTAACAAAACAAACAAAAAAATTCAAGTCTGTATGTGATTCAGACTTGACAGAAGCAGCTTAATTAAACTCATTATTTCTTCCATCTTGTCATTAATTCATTTATTTACTATGTTTATTCATTTTTATTTATATATTTGCTTTTGTTGGGAAGTAATGTTTTATAAATTGACTCATTCTTAAGTATAGTTTATATATTGATGAGCACACACTAGAACCACAATTCTGGTCCATTTTTTATTATTTATATATTTGCTTTTTGAGGAGGTCTGATTTTATACATTTTGTAAGCACCATTAGCAGTAGAAGTGTGGATTATAAATTGATGGACACACTCAGGAGCAAAAGGTACAGTACACAGAGCAAATAAATGTGTTTTTATTAGAATCTAATCTACTCCTGTAGTGTATTGATGCTTGCATAAAATTCTTCTCACTATTTTTTCATTAATTTAGCATTTTTGTTATACTGCACACTCATAGCTGAACGGATAAATAACCATGGCGATAAATACAACTTTATCCAGTACAGGGACAACAGCATTTCCTGCAAAATAACACATCTATGGTATCATGTTATAATATCAAACAAGAAAATTCATTATATAAACTGAATCCACCTGATGACAGCAGACAGGCTGTTGACTGGCGATTGATGTAATGTAGAATCTCTGACAATTATGTTTTGTTGTATATTGTTCATTTTCTGACTGTATTATCTGACTATACTTGGGTGTCTCTCTGCAGGAGTGCACCTGGAGTACCAGCAACTTAAGGGACATACTTGTTACACTGTAAGTGGACAGTGATGGAATTACTGTTAGAAGTCAAAGCTTATTAAACTCTGCATCCAGTGCTTTGTAATATAGTACCATAGTGTTTTTTTTTTTTTTTGTCTGAAAAACAGTAACTGAAGTTGGAAGATGGCAAAACGATATCCAAATTGTCCTGCTCAAAAGAGTCAGTGAATGTGATTTGAAAATGCATACTGTTCTATGCAAAATAGTCAGTGACTGTGGTTTGAAAATGCATACTGTTCTATGCAAAATAGTCAGTGACTGTGGTTTGAAAATGCATACTGTTCTATGCAAAATAGTCAGTGACTGCAAAATAGTCAGTGACTGTGGTTTGAAAATGCATACTGTTCTATGCAAAATAGTCGGTGACTGTTTGCAGGGAAATGGGATGAAAGCAGAAGTAAGGCCCAACAAATAACATCATTTTACACAGACATTGTTTGTACACCCCTACCATTTTCAACATTGTACACATCTCTTTAACTTGTATTCCTGAACATTCTCTGCTTAGCACAAAGTGCTATACCAAGTTGAAAGTTGAAGCAGTATCTTGTCCTGGATACAAATTGTTTTTGAATCTAGGTTAAATATATGAAAAATTATCCTTCATAATGAGTTGCTTATCTTTTACATAGATTTGTCAAAATTATATGAAATATTTGTTGAATATGCCAAGGGAAAAAGAAGCAAGAATTTGTAACCATATATAAATTAGATTGTAGAACATATTACCAGAACCCTTTTCTATCCCTTTTTATCCACAGGATTATTTCTCCTGAAGCATTTCAAATTAAATAAATTCCTTGTCTTATGAAAATAAAGATCAGGCTTTAGTCCGGAAGGAAGTCTTTTAAAGGCTGACGGTGATATGCAGTTGCTGTTTTTGTTTTAAAATATGCAAACATTTAACACAGTTGGGTACACATGCAATTTAATACAGCAGATCTATAATTAATGTAATATGCTGTCATGTCTTAATTCACTAAATCAGTATGTGCTGACATGAGAATTAACATCTTGTTTGAAAGCACATAAGTCTTGCCTGTCAGTGCTGTTTATATATTTTACATCAAAACGTCTTGGATACTGCAGACTGCTTTCTAAAAATACTTTTTTGGATTTTTCTTTAATTTCAGCACTGTAGGAAAGTTATTTATGACTTGAAGAGCTTTATCTTCTCAGCAAAAGTTTAAGACATTGCATTTATATTTGTAAAACAGCTTCATTGTCAACATGGTTTTAAAAGCGTCATTTGTCAGACTTCTACTTATATCCACTGAAGTTGTCATTGGCCCCAAACAGCAATGCTCTCAGCTGATAATTTAAGCCCCAATCTTTTTGGGCAACCCCTCTTATTCTCACTACTGTTCAACAGTGCCATATGGGGGACATACCTCTCAATTGCCCAGATTTTTACCTCATATTTTTTGATTATTCCTCATAGACATTGTAATTTTTCACACATATCATCAAGGATTGAGATCACTAAATGATGGCATATATTTGAGTTTCAGATTTTCATACCCCTTGGAAAAATGCATGCTAATGCAAAATGTTACTTTTTCAACATTCTAAGTTTATAAGAGCAATATTTAAAAAAAATGTCCTTTTTTGGGGTTTTGCCCCCATTATTTTTGGCTTTGTCCAGATTTCTTGCACTCAGAAGATGAGAGGTATGATAGGGGTTGTACTCCCTCATCTGAATTAGGTAGGTTGACAATTTTAATACCACTGTTTAGGACCAATGCTGTACATTTATATATGATCATTTGCTTTTTTTAGTTTCATCTTTAAATGCGGAATTCAACTATAGTGGATGGAAACAGTCATTAACAGAAGTAAGTGGACTGTTAATGTCTATTGTAACTCAGCTTCTTATATATAAAGTTTAAGCTAAAGATGACCTAAAATGTGAGAAAACAGCAGTAAATTATAATCTCATGCAGGCCAAGTGCTAGAAATAATTCCACATCTACCCCCCAAATTTTTTTTTTTACTTTGTTTTTGCTTCAACAGTTATATTAAATAAAATAGCAAACATAGATTGGTATGGATAAAATAATAAGCCTCTTAAAAAAAACTAAGTACCGCAATCATATCAGGAGAGGGCCAGTTACACCCAGTAGTACTGATCAAGATAGAGTTATTGGAGATGGTTTTGAAATTCTGAGGACTGCAGTTGTGGTCTCTGGGTAGTGAGTCTGAAGTGTGTGTGGATGTTGTACCTCAGAGCATTGCTGTTTCACCAAAATACAGAGGTATCAGATTAGTATACAAACAGCAGGGATGGGGGCTGCAGGATTCCACCTCCATCAAATACACTAACATTATTAAAGCAGATGCTGACATGAAATTGATAATATGCATTCTAACTTGACAAGTCTGTAAGGGTCAGTGTGGGCTACTGACCCTTTTGGGGTCCAAGGCTGTTAGCATATCACAGGATTACTACTCTATATGTATATATTATATGTAAACTGAAAGTGTGTCAGTTAAGTTGAAGCTAGGGTTTGTTATATTTGGCAGTTCATACAGAAGTTAAAGTTGCGATCTGGAGTTTCAGTGATATGGGGTGTTCTCAGCTTTCATTGGGTATTGGGTTTGGCACGTTTGTACTTAAGTTAAGTGATATGATCCTAATGCATATGTACTTAAAACAGTAGATGACATTCACAACCTTTTTGTAATTTCTAAGTGGCTCCTTATGAAGGTGAAGTTGTGCATCCTAGAATATGTACTTATTTTTAATTAATAATAATTGTCCTGGCCCCCTTTAAGCCGCGGTGGTACAGCGGTAGCTTTGTTGCCTCACAGCAAGAGGTTCTCCTGTTCGATTCTCGGCTGGAGTTCTTTCTGTGTGGAGTCTGCTTGTCCTCCCCACGGTCGAGTGGCCTCCGAAAGACATGCATGAATGGGCGTGCCTTCGCTGAAGGTTGGGCATCGGGTTGGCAACTCGGCACCATAAAAATCTACTGCCAGTCATTAGCAGACTGGAGTTCCGCTGTGGCGACCCCTAACCAGAAAAAGCCAAAAAGACAAACAGCAAAAAGTTCTGGCCCCCTTTAAATAACTCACACCAATGCCAAAACACATTTGATGACCTTTACTAATATTACATAATCATTAACTTTATTCATGTAAAACAAATAACAGTAAACTTCACAATTCTCAAACTATCTCTGGGCAGTATACCTACATACCCTGGCCAAGTCATACATCACGGCAGCGTACTCACTCACCCTGTTCAGTCATCCATCAGGGCAGCGTACCTATTCACCCACCAACCTTAAACGGGCAGCGTACCTGCTCACCCTTTCAAATCAACCATCATCCAATTAATTTCCCTTATTGTCAAGCAGCATCCATCAACTCACTTGATCCCCAAATCAAAGCTAGGACCACCTTTACCTGGGGGTGGGGGGGCTGCCTAACAGAGAAGTATCACTCTCAGGCAAGATAACCCATTAATGATACAATCAGAGTACATTTTTTTTTTTTTTTTTTTACTGAAATGCAGTTATTTTCATTGAAATGTTGCTAAAAAAGCAGTGCTTATAATACATGATTATCAAAAGATTTAACAATTCTAATATTAATTTTTTAAAGTAATATAAAATATATGCAGAATAAGGAGGTAGCTCCCTTTCAGGCAACACAATGGAGATGCAACCACTGTCTGTTTAAAAAAAAAAAAAAAAAAACACTAAGTGAAGGCGGACCTGCCACTGCCCCTCTCCAACCTGACCTCTTACTGCACCATCTCTGTTTTTCCTCCTTGCCCTCTCAGATATTGTGCAATGTACATTTAACTTACTAACTGAATGAATATTTTCTAGAAAGTTGTTATGAATATTTCTGTGTTAAGACTACATTCTTCTTATTGTTCTCAAGTCTTAATGTGTTATCTGTTGCTCTGGTTGTAAATAAGTTGTATATCTTCTGTCGACATATCTGCACAAGTTTTTCTGTACATATATGTAATCTGTTGGAGCTCTTCTTCTCGGGTCTCTGCTGAAAAAGGGCTTTTTGCCCAGTCAAACTAACCCTATTAACAAATGTCAGATAAATAAATTAAACCAACCCGTGCACTAAATTGTTAGATCATATTACAGTGTAATAATGTAGGATAATAGGATTGTGTGAAAGTGTAGCATAGTACTGTATGTACTTTACACTGTGTAATTCAGTATATGGAAGTCAGTGCTATAGAAGACTGTAATATATGTGTCAATGATTAATGACTTGCTTGTGTAAATAATGTGGCAGTTAATCAACATCAAAGGAGGTATGGCCAAAGGGAACATTTGCATAGGTGTACAAGGGGCAGAACTTGTGACTGCACATCTCAGGTACCATGTTTTCACATTTAAGTGAAAGCGTTTCATATGGTTATTTTTTTTTTAATTGGGAAACTAAAAAAGCTTAACTCATTAAATAAATAAGATCAGTGTAAATTAGCAAAGATTTGTCTGTATTAAGTTTGATGGTGGTAATAAAGATATCATAAGGATTACAATAGTTCCCTGTTGCTTAACATTTTCTGCTCTCAGTTACAGGTAAGCATGGCATGTATAATAAACATTGCTTCCCTTATTTAAGACACAACAGAAATATTTATATCAAATAAAAATGTCTCCTTAACAAACCACTTTGCAGACCTTCACAAAACCCTCTAAAACCATAGATTTTGTTTATCCTGGCTGGTATATATTTCCCTACCATTAATGTCTCTGATACTTTGGAATAGCAAACATTAACTAAGAAATATAATGCATTTCTTGTAAAATATTGTTTTGGTATAAACATACTGTTGTCCCGGTCTCCTTCAATAAACACATCACACCAAATGACATTTGATGACCTTTATTAAAACTTCATAACATAGGTTTGATTTACAAAATGTATTAATTGCAACTGGACATAATATAGTTGATTCTAAACTCAGCATAAGCATCCTTGTAATGTTAATCAGGACAGCGTACCTGCTCATCCTTCCCAGTAAGCAGCGTCCATACATTTGCTTGCTTACTTAATTTATAAAGCAGCATCCAAGACTCACTTCACATCCCATTTATTGAATTATCCATCCTTTACTTATGAAGCAGCATCCCATCTCACTTCATACACCATTCATTGAATTACCTTCCAACCAATAAGCAGCATCCTTACCTCCGCTGCTTATCTATTCAGCGAACTTCCTCCAACTACTCATTTCCTTTCCCCAGATCCTTGAAATGAACCCCCAGACACCAGAGGGGGAATAGAAGAGGGCAATCCTGTCCCTCTTCTCTGCCTACCCCGAACAATAAAACAACCACAATCCCCACCAACAAAAAAGGGAGGGTGGGAGGGTAGCAAGTTCATGCCAGAATGTGATTGCTTACCCAGCTACACTTGTTTAAATCCCTTAAGCTCCTCCCCACCCTTATCTAATTTCCTTCCAATCATCCCTCCCTCCCTCTATTTAACCATTTCACCTCCCCAGCCCACTTAACTCCCATTAATATATCAGCCTAACCCCTCTTGAAGATGTTCCAGGGCAACTTGGTTTGTTGCCAAACCTCATTTGTCCCGGTCCCCTTCAATAAACACATCACACCGAATGACATTTGATGTCCCGCGGTAGTGGTGCTGTGGTAGCGTTGTCATCTCACAGCAAGACATTGTCCTGTTCGATTCTCAGCTAGAGCGTCTTCTATGTGGAGGCATGCAAGAATGAGTTGTGCATCAGGGCTGGTAACTCGGCACGTAAAAATCCACTACCAAACATTAGCGGACCGGAGTTCCGCTGTGGCGACCCCTAACCGGAATAAGCCGAAAGACAACAACAACTGAATGATATTTGATGACCATTATTAAAACTTCACAACATAGCTTTGATTACCAAAATTTATTAATTACAACTGGACATTATATAGTTGATTCTAAACACAGCATAAAATCCTTCTAATGTTAATCAGGACAGCGTACCTGCTCATTCTGCCCCAGTAAGCAGCATCCCTACTTTTGCTCACTTACTTTACATATAAACATCCTTGTAATGTTAATCAGGACAGCATACCTGCTCATCCTGCCCAAGTGAGCAGCATCCATACCTTTGCTCACTTACTTAACTTAGAAAGCAGCATCCAAGACTCACTTCACATCCCATTTATTGAATTATCCATCCTTTACTTATGAAGCAGCGTCCCATCTCACTTCATACACCATTCATTGAATTACCTTCCAACCAAATAAGCAGCATCCTTACCTCCACTTGCTTATCTATTCACCAAACTTCCTCCAACTACTCATTTCCTTTCCCCAGATCCTTGAAATGAACCTCCAGACACCAGAAGGGAAACCGAAGAGGGCAAGGCTGTCCCTCTTCTCTGCCAACCAGGCTGTTCCCCCTCTTTCCTACCACAATTCTAACCTAACCGTCCAGTAAAAGTCCTAAAGCCAAACATTATTCGGTGTACCTATAATAGCAATCCCACCATCACACCAACTACCCAGTATAAGAAACAGTTAATGTCATTTGCTAACCAACAAAAACCACACCATCTTGTGAATAACTTCAAACTGAGTTAAATGTTATATCACCACGTCTAGTCCAAATACCATAGCTAGATTTTCTTCAGAAATTTAGGCCGATTCTTTTCTAACACCATGCCAATCTTCCCTTCATAGGCTGAGGACAACTTAGACTCTGTGTCAGTTTGTTATGGGGGGTTATGTCAAACTCCTCAAAAGCAATCCCCCAAACTCGCTTCACTCTTGCCTATCCCCACATTACTCCCAATCTTCACTCTGATGAGCCTTAATGAAAGATTACTTGCAACTGCTCTGTACACCCTCTAGGGGCAGCACATCCACCCAGTTGAATCAATCACGTCACCTGGACTTCCTTCAGGCCTTTGACTGGGGCCCACTCTGCACCTCCCCATCTGTGATTTCCTTGTGATCTGAAAACGAAGGAATACTGTAAATCTTCTACACATGCATACCAGAACTTGTTAAATGACCGTAGGTGCTGACAAGGGCTCATCTCTCTCGTCAATTGCATACAATGTGCTCGCAACTCAATAGTATGAGCCACCACAATCAAACTTAAGATGCTGTAACAAAGTCGCACATTAACATCCATAACCCCCCATAACAAACTGACATAGAGTCTAAGTTAATAAGCAAGCGCATAGGAATGTAATGATACCAACCCCCATATGAGCCACCATCTTCACTCACTTACTCATTCCCACAAGAGCGAAACATGCAGCCCCCCAACACCTTATCGCTAAGCCTCCCCTTAAACATCAATAGTATAATCTGGGGACTCCAACCCCCCCCAAGTTTAATGATGCAACCCACTTATAAAAGGAAGAAATCTACCCATTCTGCCACATTATGTGCAGAAGCTAATGTCTACATTCCACCAACAGTATCAGAAGTGCTGGCCAATCTTATCTACTGTATTTCTTAGAACAAAGCCTCTAACCAACTAGCAAAACAACCTTTCTTCCTCTGGCTTAATGAGTTGGTAATTCACCAAAGAACTATAATGGAATAAGAAATGGGCCACCATGATGCCAAATCTGACCATTGACTGCATAGCCTGGCTTCAGTGAGGCAAATGGCATATAGCCACTGACCAACTTCAAAGGCAGAAAATGTGTACAAAGTTAAAACCAAGAGCTGAATCATTTCCTGACAGAGTTACTTACTTTATCTCCAGTGGTGCTGCTTTGCCAAAGTTGAACTGTGCAACCTATAACCATTTATTATAATATCCCTCAATGACCTGCAAGGTATTTTCTGTTAATGTTATAGAATAGTGAATACAACAGAAAATCAGTAAAATAACACACACTGCAAAAAGTTCAGATGACCAGTTCAAGATTTCCAGGAAAAAAAACAGTGGCCCACAAACATAAGTGCTCATTTGTGGTCACAGTGTAATGTATTTTCCGAAATCACTAGAGTGCCATTGGTAATGTCCTGCCCCTCTGTGTAAAAAGTGTTCTTGAACTATGCAGTGTTACCTATCACATTTGGTAAGACTCCACTAGTAATAAATATGGCATCTTCATTAACCCTGTTTAATACAAACATATTGTAATTCAGACTCCTCTTTTTCTTTCACTTCCGTATTAATCTCAGAAGTCAGTATGCAGTTAAATGAAGTCTTCTTCTAACAGAAATTGGCTGTCGTTTCTTGGATGCTTATGACTGGGATGGAATCATCTTGGAGAATGTTCCGGAGCAGGATTACAGTTACCCCCTGAGGAAGCCACATATTCTTGTTTGTACATTTTGATACAGTTAATTCTTATCCCTCTGCACATGTGGATGTCATCAGACCATCTTTGGCATCTGCACTGCTCTTACTACATTTATATACCAACCAGTGGGCCTGCTCTGCTCCAGCTGTGTTTAAAGGAACCTGGCCATCACACCCTGATCCCCCCGCATAGGGACATGTGGAGAAAATTATAGTCAGCCTGTTAAAACCAGCACACCCATCAAATGTACCCTACCAGTCGCATCTAATTTCTTACATGCCAAAATGTGATTACTTACCCAGCTACACTTGTCTAAATCCCTTAAGCCCTTTCCCACCCTTATCTCATTTCCTCAAAATTATTCCTCCCTCTATTTAACCCCCCCCAACCTACTTAACTCTCATTAACATATCAGCCTAACCCCTCTTGAAGATGTCCCTGGACAACTTGGTTTGTTGCCAAACCTCGTTTATCTGCATTACATATCATTGAATGGTTGTTCATTCAAATGTGAAGCGTATGTCATTTAAAACATATTGGCACGTTAAGAGGTGGCATATCAAAACTAGATATTACTTGTAGAAAAGAACATGCCACAGCAAAAATTAAGTGAAAGCACCTGCTGCAATGATATGGCTAAAAAGAGAGTGTCGGAGCCCAGAAAGAGAGAGGCAGCAGTCTGTCAAGGAAGAGGAAGAACCTTTCCAAGATTCACTTCTCTTAATTGTTGCCAGTTGATGAATTTATTGTAAGACAGAAAGATGATGAACAACAGGAAGAAATACAAGAAAACCTAAGTGAAAAAAAAGTTTTGATTTAAAAATGACTGTCTTAGTATTCTGCTGGATGTGGTATCCTGGATGATTTGTAATACCAGGTCTATGTCTGGCCTAACCCATTTCAAAGCCTCTTTAAAAAATCATCTCAAAAATACATGGTTCTGCTCCTGCATAAAGCCTGCCTAATGCTCAGGTCTTCCTCTTTCAGTCACATTTCAATACCTCACAGACTGCAAGATCCTAAGGCTCTTCTAACTCCTTCTCTGCTTCTGTACCATATCCGTAAGCTACTGTTCAGGCTTTATTGCCTCTGTTCTTCTTAACTCTCTCTCTCTCACAATCTATCTGCATCACTAACTTTCTGGTTGCTATTTTCCTAACTGAAACTAACATTCTATTTTGCATGTACTGTTACAGTTAATGTCACACAATCCACTACCTACGTACTACTTTTTTGGACACTGTCTACATCATGTAGGGTGAGAGTGACTATTATTGTCGGTAATGTTTTAACTGTATAGAATTGTCTAGATGGGTAGTAATATATTGCAACATCTTGTAGCAGTTTGTTCTTTTAACTTATTTTTTGTATAGTATTTCTAATGTAATTTTTATTATATTGGATTATACTGCATGTGAAGCTTTTCTCCCTGGACCGCTACTGAAAATGGGTTTTCTAGACCCATTCAGACTACCCCCGGTAAGCAAATGTCAAATAAATAAATAAAGCATCTGCTTCTGCAGAATAAGTGAATCTTTACTTTTATTTTACCTAACTTTGCTGTAAATAAAGTAGACTGAGCTTACAAAATCATTCTCTAGGGACTTTTGCCCACCACACTATTTTATTCCTGCATCATAGCTCACAGTGTACCTTTATTTGAGACTTGTTTCTTGAATTAAGAATACAAATAGATGTGTTTCTTAAATGAGAAGAAATGTGCATTTCCCTAACCAAATAGAAAGGGACTGCTACCATTTTGTTTTGCGAAAGCAGAAATTACTGTTGAAACTATGGAAATTGTGCTGTAGAACCACATAGCAATGAAATAATCAATGTCAGTCTTTTATGAGAAGAGTAACTTAGCAATTAACCAGTCTAAAGAAGAAACTGACCAGTATACTGGATGTACTAAAGAAATAACTGCTAGCTAATGAAGCTTGTTTAGAATTGAACTTAAAACTAAACGGGTATAGATGCATGTAAACACACAGAAAGAAGTAACAAATGTTTTAATATGGGAAGAAGCACATTGCTAAGGATTATTTACCTAGTAATGCAGTATTTAATAAAATATCAGTTCTAACTAAGTTGGTAATAGAGAAAATATAATTAATCTGCCTATTAAAATGTGAGATTTAATGAAATCTAGCAATGTCAATATGACTTTTATGTTTTAGAGTTTTAGAATTAAGCATTTGGTGACATTGATCTTGTATACCAATGTAGTCTAATAAAACATTGCTAGTCTAGCAGAGTAAACCTATTTCCTCAGTCCCATGACTATGTTAAGTAAATGTACATTATTGGTGTACGAGAAAGCATTGTAGTGATTACTGGATTCTTGACTATGGTCATATTTATTAACGAGGCCTATGTATGCAAGCATAAAATCCAGGACAAGAGAATAGTGGAAGTAATATTTGTTCAGTGAGATAAAAAATAGTACCTTATTGCACATTTAGAAATTCAGACATAGTACACTGCATCCTGTAGCTTTTTTTTTTTCCTAGTCTAACATATGATGTAATCGGTCAAAATATCCCCCAGCTGAAGGAATTGAGGAAACTTTAAGGGAGCTTGTACACTTGGATACTCAGTGGCCTAAGTGTACCCCATGCAAAAAGGTGGTGGTGGGAGGGGACTGCAGCAGTTTGATGCACCATTGAGAATACAGTTTAAGCATACACCTAGTAAGACCGGGGAAGGCCAGCATCAGCCTTGCACACTGTTAAAAATATAAATGCCCAATCAAGAAAAAAAAAATAAATAAATGTGGAAACTTTTAAATAAGCTCAAATCGTAAGAAGCTGTGTTACCGAAAAAAAAAACATGATGGTTCCGTTTGTGAAAGTCAATAGAGAGTCTAATCAGGAAGAATCTTTGTACAGTATATGAATGTTTTTCAAAAGATTCCAGTCTCTGAAATACTGAAGGATGCCTGTGTGGAAAGATGGAACAACTCAGTCATAATCTCACTGTGAAAAGAAAGGGAATCTGAACAATGCCCTAACATTCTCTGTACAGTTAAAACTGAGGGTTAGGCCAAACTCTGACTCTCAGTACCAGATATTTAGATACAAGGACGTTATTGTGGTGAAGTTAATGAGATCTCCAAATCAAAAGTAAAGGAAAATCACTGGCATGAGCTGCCTTTTATAGGCAAAGAAATGTATCCCAGGGATAATTCATTTATTCAGAACTTCCCTGTGCATGGCTTGGACACCTGTGAGACTACAAGACACATGAGGCAATTACTACAATGGATTGCTTCCAAAAGCATTTGGACCTACAAAGCCGATACAAGTATTTTTTACACTTGCTCTAACTGCCTGGGTGCTATTTAACATTCCTGATTTTTTTCAATTTATCATTGTTTTTCAGCCTGCACTTGTTAAGGAAACACTATGTTTGTTGTTGTACTGCTGTTAGGTTGTTTTAACAGTATTCTGATATTTCCTATCCTCCTCTGGTACTGCAAAAGCTGTTCTGTGTTTGCCAAAGTTCTGAGTCTACCAAAATATTTCTAAGTTTTGTAAAGTTTTTCTATGTTGTTGTAGTCCTCTTATGTATTACACTTTTTCTGTATTTTGTTGACTATTTCTCAGGGTTAATGAACTTATTTCCAAGGATTTCTGATACCGCAAGAATTTCGACTTTTGTTGTAAAGCATTTGTCACTGCACTTGAGCTCAAAACTAGTTTGCTTTACAGTAAGGGGGTTCTTTTGCACTTTGGTGGCAGCATAGCTGAATTCAAACAATCAAAGTTGGAAAATGGTGGTGGAAAGTGTATTGTGTTTTTACCTGATTGACATTGAGGGAATTAACTGTGTAAAAGTCTTTCATCATGCTGGTATAAATGTGCAAACTCTGTTCTTTTTTCCTTGTGTATAAGCAAATCTCTCCAGTGTAAAAATCTTTTTAAGGAAACGCTACTTGGAGAGCTGCCAAATTTTGCGGAGGACAGTAGCACTGCAGGTGATCAAACTGGACCTTCTCAATATTTGGTGACTTTTGCCAGAGTTCTGGAGAGATTCTGCTGAAATCCAAAGCATCCAATGCTAAAATAGAAAAAAATAAGTACTTTCTAAGTTTTCTTTGCTGACTGTATTTTATCATTTTGCTGATTTTTACTTTATTTTTTTGCACTTTATAAAAGTTGTGCTATTGCTTTAAGTAGCTAGTAAATAGCATAGATAGATTCACATCTGCTGAATCTAGACTGTATTGTTACATTTGAACACTACTCCAGCCATCTTACATTAGGAGGGTCCTGCCTGCACTATTGTGGCAGAAGTGTGTAGTCTGAGCCTCATCCAAGATAACCAGAGGAAAGCTTATTTGCTTTCCCGTTAGTAGTTTAACTTAAGAGAGTTAAATTTTGCTGTGTTAAAGCCTCCGCTTTTGCACGTAGCTGCACACCATGCAACAGAGTTCAGCAGTGCCCATTATAGATGCAAGCACCTTGAAAGACCATTTTCTCTTAGACATCGGTTAGTGAACCCTTCCAGGCTTCCCTGACACATTGCGGGAAACTCATTTGTGCACGGAAAAGCTTTTCCATAGTTTTCAACCTTAGTTTTTAATAGAATAAGCCCCTTTGTTAATCCTAGAGCAAAATCTGGTCAAACTAGCCCACTTCCAAGTTTTCACCTATTTCTCAGGCCAGCCTGATTGACATGGGCATCCTTAGGCTAAGTAGTAATTGCCTCATATGTACTGACAACCACTTACTCCTAAAACAAACAAATACAATATTTGAGAGAGGCAATTATACTATGAATTTGGAATCAATTATCTTGTGTAACAACAAACAGGACATCAAACAGGTTGTGTCAGCACACACACACATCACCTGTCACACAAAACAAGGTGACAGCACACAAACCCACATATGTGGAGGTACTCAATAGAAGCCTACCAAAAGATCAGAGACCTCCCAAGCATAAACCACTTGCATACACTGCAAACCAAATACAATCCACTGCATATAACAACTGACATTCACACCAGTGTCTCAGCTAATAAGCCCATAAGACAAAACACTTAAAAGTTAAATGTCCTGGTCATAGTAAACTCCATGGTGACACATACTGATGTCAACCTCACTATGCTGGACATGGCAAAGGTCACGGTAAGCTGTCTGTCAAGTACCAGGATTGATCAAATCATGCACCCATTCAAGTCACTCAACAATAATTACTGTTATGACTCTGTCATAGCACATGTTGGGGTTAATGACTTGAGATGTACCTCCCTGTACTACATGAACCAATCCAAATTAAAACACTAAAAAACACACAGGCAGGGCAACCAAGAAACCAAAATTTATTCCACAACAGTTCAAGTAAGCGCATTTGTCACAATAAAGAGACATGACTGAACTTTGATTGTGTGCCCCAGGCAGGTGTGTCCCAAGCTGTAAACAGCATTTTACCTTCACCCAGGATGATGCCACAATACAGACAAAAATTATTTACTTTGTAATTTGGCTTAGCTTCTGGTCTCAGTCCAGGGGGATCCAGTATCTATCAGATAGGTTGACAGACCATGCTACTTTTGCAGAGACATTCTTCACTTGTCTCCTCTGGGATTTGGGATACTGGCAAAGGTGCTTGCTTCTCCCACAATGCCTTTTTTAGGCAATGCCAAAACAAACTTTCCGATGTAAAAAAAATTGACTTGAGACAAACTTGCAGTCATGCTGCTTAATTCTAGGAGACTAAAAAGGAAACTGCACTATGAGGAAGCACTCCTCACCCAGGAAAATGCTGACATCTGTGCAGTCACTGAGACTTGGTTCAAGGCCACAGAGAACACCCTGTGGCTGTATAAGGCTGCAATACCTCCCCACACATTCAGACCCCAAAACGAGCATGAAAGAACCAAAGGTGGAGGTATTTCCATCTTCATTAAAGCCAAATACACCTCAGGACTAGTTAAAAACTATGACTCTCTCTTTAGCTGCTCCAGATCTAACTAACTATAGGTAAGACAACCTACCACATCATTGCTAGTTACAGGTCCCCACAATGAACCAAGAGACGCACATTGCCTACCTGGACTTATTAGAGTCACTCACTATGCAGCCAAAAACTTTGGTCATAGGAGATTTCAACTATTCTCATAGTCCTGAGGTTCTTGGACTTGGTCAATACAAATGCCCTAGAGCAGCTAGTCTGCTTGCCCACAAGGGGCTCGAATGTCCTAGACGTAGTGCTCACCAACATGGGTGGGGGGGATTACTAGTAAGGTCAAACAATAAATCTATCTCACTTGAAGTAACGATCAGGCCTGACACCCCCACAGGATCATAAAACTGAAAAATGTATCCAAAGTAAACTACAGCCTACTACGCAATGGTATAAAAAGTTCAAATCCCTTGCTAACACAGCCAGGAATGACTCCTATGCAGAGCAGTACACAAATTCCCTGTATACTCACCTAAACAACTGCACAGACTCGGCTGTACCTGACCAGATCAAAACCATGTCCTCCCAAAAAAACAGGCAACCCTGGTGGACCTCAAGTAAAAATAGGTTATATAACAAAAGGAAGAAACTGATGTCTGGGAACAAGAGAAAAGTTACTCGGAAGAAAAATATCCTCCACAGCTTGAATAAGAAATCAAATATCTTGTAAAGTCTTCTAACTCTAGTTACAAAGCTGAATTAACATCCCTAGCTAAGGATAATCATAAAGCATTCTTTACATCTAAAACCTAAAAGGGAATGCACAACTATGTGTCATACCTACAGTGGATGTTACCTGCCATACTGCTCTTGAGGAAATTGCTAACCTGTTAGCTGATAGAGTTGGTGCAAACATCACCCCACTGTCCATACCAGCCACTATCCCAAAGCATACCTGACACCAGTCCACTACCAAGTATCTCCAAAGAACAGATCGCATCCAAACTGTCCAAGGAAAAAGAAAAAACACTCTCTCTATGGGACCAGGTAACATCCCAGGCTGCTTATTACACAATCTAAGATGAGACCTAGTGGAACCACTCAGCAATCTCTTTAGCCTCAGCCTGAGCACTGGGTTTGTCCCAGCAGAGTAGAGAACAGCAACAGTTATCCCCTTGCACAAATGGGGTCCATAAACTGACCGTGAGAACTATAGAACTATAAGCCTAACCAGCCTTCTCTGCAAGGCCATGGAAAGAATCATCATGGACCTTATCAACAAGGACGTAGGTAACCTTCAAACTCTTGACCGAACCCAGTTTGGCTTTAAGGGAAGGTCATGCTTACTGAACCTGGTGGACTTTTTTGAGAATATCACCAAAGCACTGTATGAAGGTAAAACAGTGCCTACTGCCTATCTTGACTTAGCCAAGGCTTTTGACACAATCCCTCACTCAGTTATCATTGGAAAACTCTCCCAGCTGGGGATTAACCCATATTTTTCACTAGACTGGTAGCCAACTGGCTCACCAGCAGAATGCATACTGTCAAAGTTGGACATTTCATCTCTACCAGTAGACCAGTTACCAGTAGCATAGCATCTCTGCTGGGCCCTCTACTGCCTGGAATCTATTTCTCAGAAATCCAAGTGAAAGTAGATGGCCTATAGCATACCAAGTTCACTGATGATTGCAAACTGGATGCAATCATTGAGTCCCTAAACGATATCAACATATTACAAAAGAGGCTAACGTAGACAAATGATTGGTGCCAAAGCCACAGACTAATACTAAATGCAAAAAAAATGTGTTATTTTCCCCTTTGTTAAAGAGGAAGTTCTTGCAAATTCCAATATTGACAGCACTCCCCCAAGCCCAAACCCAGCGGTGCGAGACTTGGGAACACAGGTTGATAGCAATCTAAACTTTGATCACCATGTGTCCACAGTGGTAAGGGAAGCCTTCTACATTGTGCATCTCATAAGTAAGGGCATGACATTCAATAATAAAGGATGTTATAACTCCTTTGTACGGTATCATCATCAAACCACTGATACAGTACACTGCTCCATTTTGCATGTACCTCACCTGACACCTGCAACAGCTGGAGACACCACTGAGGTTTTCTCACCAAGAAAATTCAGGGCCTCCAAAACATGACCTCCTTAGAAAGACGGAAAGTCCTGTCACTGTACTCTGTATCCTACAGGCCACCAAGAGGCAACTTGTGCCTTGCCTACAGAGCATTTTCTGACCCTGCCATAATGATAATGCTGCAGATCCACAAATCAAATGGGGCAAGATTCACTCGCTCTAGGCATCCCACTTGTCTTTTAACTTTAACAGAACATGCTGGAGAGACAGATGCATCTCTCAGAGACTGCTGCTTCTCTGGAATAAACTCCCAATTCACGTGAAGCAGAGCTCCTCATTGAACCTATTCAAGCACAACCTAGACATTTCAGTGAGAGACCATTAATTCACTTTGGGAGTGGCACCTATGTCCCTCATGGATGGGAGCATTTGGTGCTGATCACAGACTCGCTCTGTGAATAATGACCATCTAACCAATGTCAATTAGGGAGCATGTGTATAACATGCTAGGCTTATAAAGGCCCTGTGGCCATTAACCTAGTAACCTCCTATGAACCTATAAGAAGATGAAAAAAATCTATAACTGCATTGGAGAAAAATGTGTCTGCTCTGAGCATGTGGCTGCAACATCTTTTCATCTGCACATGCATAACATTTACACACTTATGTCTCCAAAGGCTGATATTTGTCTGGTAAGTTTATTCAAATACCACTATGTCCTCCACATAATTTCCAATGGCATTAACTCTACTATATACTTGGGGAAATAACTAAATAAGTTCTTCCTTATCCTCAGTAGTCCACTCTGTCACATTTATGACTCTCTTCTAGGCAATGTTTTTGTGTTTTTTGTGCACTACTACTACTGCTATCTTCAACACGGAGGCAATCTCCCTCCCCTGAGCCTAGCATAACCCTATTGTAGGAATGTTTCCATGTCATGAGGATTCTACATTGTCATTTTTTCCAGTCCTAGCTCCAGTGCGCATGTCAGTATTGGGCAGTTTTATTCTGTGACTTGAACACCCAGCAGCCTTTATTTCTTAACCTACCTCTATACATGATGTATGCTATATAAAATACAGTCTTTACATCAATGTTGTCTTTGTGAGATTTTGTGAAACCAGGGTCCACCACATGAAGGTACTCGCCAAGATTAGGGGATAAATTCAATTTCAGCAATACTACTCTCCTTTTCCAGATTAATTTATCCTCTCCATTTCGACCCCTAAATTTCTGGCTGATGGTATTAACATGTTTACATGACGAATTAGCCTAAACAGACACTAACCTGGTTCACAACAATAAAAACAATACTCCTTAAGAGTGAACCTGCAAGCCATCCCAAAACTATAGACCAATAACTTGCCTTCCGCTGACTTATAAACTATACCCTTCTAGAGTTTATAGTCATTTAGAAGAAAACTCAATCATGGCAATAGAATAAAAAGGTAACAAAAGAAAGTGTCATGGAACAAAGGATCATTTATTATTAAAAAAATCATAATGAAGTGTAAAAAGGGGGTGAATCTAAATATGGCATAGATACACTCCAAAAAAGCATTTGACAGCATCCTGCATTCATGGATAAAGGAATGCTTACAGATGTATAAGAATACAACAGAGGTAAAAAATAATCACCCTGGAATATCTCCCTATGAATTTTTATCCATGTAATAATTTGCACTTTGTCAGGGCTTAACTGCAAAAGTGGTTTGCCACCATTTCATAGTCACTGTAATGTAACTGATCAATGTAACCTACGTATGGTACGTATTGAATGGTACTGGTTGAAACTGTAGACTCATTTAAGGACCTGGGTATATGGGTAGATTCAGCTATGAGCTTTTCTAATCATATGAACCAATTGGCTAATGATAGTTATAGAACTATAGGTTGTATAAAATGATTTATAAAGTCTAGGAAATCAAACATAATGAAGTTATTGTTTGTTAGTTACATTAGACCCAAACTTGAGTATGGAATAACAATATGGAAACCCTATAGGAAAACAAGCATGAATAAACTGGAAAGAGTATAGCAGAAATATACCAAGGGCATCCATGGATGTGAAAATCTAATTTATTATGAAAGACTAAAATATCTGAAATTGTACAGTGTGTCTCACAGATATTTAAGAGGCGATCTTATTCAGGTAAATAGGGCATTTAGGGACAACTACCTCTGGGAATGTTTGGGGTTATCAAAATGTACTAGAGAATCAGATAACCTATGTAGAAGATTCTGTAGGAATGAGAAGTGTACTAACTGGTTCTCTGACAGAGTATCTGATGCTTGGAACAGACTACCAAATTGCATTAAAGCAAGTAATACTTTAGATATTTTTAAGAAAAGTCTGGACATTTATTATGGGAACAAGTGTTTTGGTATATTGGCAAGCTAGAAGGGCATTAATGCCGGTGCTTGAAACATATGTATGTATGTATACTGAAGTAGCTGAGAAGCATTAGAAACATGAACCACAAAGCATTATAGGGTGTGATGAAGTTTATAACATATGGGGTCACCCACTACCAACGTTTGAGAAAATAGATGCAAGAAAACCAAATAAAGTGGTCCATGAAAAGAAGACAAAAGTAGACTTAATCACTGAAATTGCTCTGACCAGTGACAACGGTATCTTAATGTACAGAGAAATGCAAATGCATAAAATACCAGGATTTGCAGACAGAAACAAGAGCTATGTGGAAGAACATAAAGTTGCAATAATAGGAGGAGAAATAAAAAGAGAGGTCACGTCTGTACTTGTATACGTTTCCAATACATGTAACTCTGTATGAAAAGCAGGAGGAGTCAATTCTTGGTACACTGTGGCTGCTGTGAAGGCATGCATGAATGGGTGTGCCTTCATTGAAAGTTGTGCGTCAGGGCTGGTAACTCGGCACATAAAAATCCACTACCAAACATTAGCGGACCGGAGTTCCGCTGTGGCAACCCCTAACCGGGATAAGCCGAAAGACACAACAATACACACACACACACATGTGTGTGTGTGTGTGTGTGTGTGTGTGTGTGTATATATATATATATATATATATATATATATATATATATATATATATGTGTGTGTGTGTGTGTGTGTGTATATATATATATATATATATATATATATATCTATAAAATACATAGTTATGTATGCTCATATCAGTGACAAACTACTCTGGCATACACTATATTGACCACAAATGGATGCAACCAAATCAGTTGTATGCATGTAAACTGATTTACTGCAAAATTAAGTGGAATAATAATTCTAGCTCTCTGGCACGGAGTACAGCCTGAGATTAACATCTTTGGAAGCTGAAAGAGTGGAGGAAGGGTGGGGTGACAGACATATGACTTAGATTGCTTTGCTGTTCTGGGAGGGTTGGTTACAGTACCTGTTGTCTTTTGGTTG
This sequence comes from Protopterus annectens, assembly GCF_019279795.1. Taxonomy (NCBI): domain Eukaryota; kingdom Metazoa; phylum Chordata; order Ceratodontiformes; family Protopteridae; genus Protopterus; species Protopterus annectens. The sequence continues at coordinate 144,732,631 of NC_056743.1, read as the reverse complement.
AGCAAGTGCTGTAGGGGAATTGTGTAGGTCACTTACATTAGAACAGCTTCTGTGGGAGAAGGATCATAGGATGGTCTGCTCCAGCCAGTGTGGTAGTACTTCCAGAGTTGTATCATGGAGGGGATACACATCAATATCAGTGGCATAGGCAATCCCTCAATGGTGATGACCAGTCCATGTCAACACCAAGGTGGGAGGTTTCACTGCATCATTAAAATGTCCTAATAGCTGTTGAGGTGCTAGCTCTGCCATTGGTTGTCACCGCCCAGAGAGTGAATGGTCTAGAAATAATTCTCTCCTCATGACTAATATATTGGCTAATAGATGAGCTAATGGCTGACAGGCAGATGGGTTGCAAAAAATGCACAAGTGGGTAAAAAAGTGGCAGTAACAAGTTAGACAAATAGCACTGAGGCAGGGCATCTGCATTCAACAATATTCATTGCTTGCAACTCATGTTACCTTGAATCTAAACTATTGGGGAATACGCAGAGAGTACTAAATAAACCCAAATGCAAACATCCCAACAGCAAAAAATGTGAATGCAAGATGGCTGCATAGTCTTAAGGTTATGGATAATGTTATGGTTATGGCTTCCAACCCTAAACCTCACACAAAAGTGACAAACACACACGCTCATGCACTCACTCGCTATAGCTCTAAAATACTGTGGTAAGGCCGGTAGTAGTAACAATAAGGATGACAATACTCCAGAAGTTTAGTCGTAGCATCAAAATGCTGAAAAGTCAAGAAGGTACCCTGCATTCATTCTGCAAAAGACATAAGCTAAATGCATGGAAAAAAATGAATGCAGGAAGTCAGATTGGTACAGTACACAAACATACAAAATGTGGGCAAGCTACTGTGCCGAAACCTACTTTTACCATGTCTGCAAAGTCCCAGTGTGTCAGAAATTGCATGCGTACACAACACAAAAGTTCTTTAGAATGTACCGTAGCAGCACAATTTGTGCTGGGGTGTTGTGGTCCATGCTATTACTACTAGTGACCGTACCGCAGTATTCTAGTGCTATCACATAAACGTATGTACACCATCTGTCTTCCACACACACAGACACACACAACATCAGAATACTGAGACATTCCATATCTTATTCAGTTACTAACTTTGAGATTGTGCAGTCAACATTCTCGCTTTTCATCAGATCATCGTTGGTGTAGTGACACCAATGCTACATTCGTATGTGTATATACACACATATACATATATATATATATATATATATATATATATATATATATATATATCTATCTATAGTTGAGAAAGCAGATTGTCAGCAATTGTGCTTAGATATTTTTGTTTTTGGATATTTGTGTCTCAGTCATTGTACTGTCAATCTCATGTTCAGATATTTCATATATATATATATATATATATATATATATATATATATATGTTTGTGTGTGTGTCTGTGTTATGTTAGTTAACAGATGAGCTTCATCAAGACCCAGTGCATTGACCAGTTTCATCTGAATGAAGTTGATCCAAAAAAAAAAAAAAATGATAAACACCATGATTGCACATCCAATATTTTTTACATATGCAATCAAACTCGGACTGTGTCACAATATACAAAAAAAAACTTCCTTTCAGTTTAAATACAATAATTGCAAATATAACCAATGTGTTTTCATTTGAGATCAAACCCAAATCCATTTTCTAAAAGCATTCACTATACCAGAACATGTCTACCTGAAGATGTAATTATAATGATCGCAGATATAACTGATGTGTTTACATTTGTGATTAAGCACAGACCATAACTTCATTATCACACAACGCAAAGAAGAAAAACTCCCTGGAATTTTGCTATTATTCAGCTTTTATTTGACTATAACATAAGTCAGTCAAGCTCCGCATCGACCATTTAAACAGGAAAATCTGTCCATTACCAAAGTAATTTGCAATCATTCATATGGAACCCCCCACCCCCACCCCCACACACATACCCTGGATTATGAGAAGCATATATGTACACATGTACAAATTAAATGGTGCAATATATCAAGCCTGAGTATGCATTATATTAGAATAAAACTCATGCATGGCAAGGTTTGAACATGGTGGTATATAACGTTTTGTCATTTTCAATATTTTAGTCCATTATTTTCTACCAGCATTATTTGGTGGTGTAAAAATTGGCTCAATGTTATTTGGTCACAGTGACTAATATTGATGTGGCATCCCAAATCCATGTAATAATGATTAAAACTGGTTGATGATGAAGATGACTTAAAGTGTAGTAAAAATGCAGTCCTTTATTCGGAAGCAAAACTTTGTTCCCTTGGACAGTCATTGAGAATTTTTGTCACTGCAATGCCCCAGGATGCAGCCAAAGTAACAAAATGTACAATACAGTTGTATTGTGTATTCCAGCGCATGCCACTTCCAGATATGATCGCCTGTATTATGCAGTGATAAGTAATGTGTGTTTGTGAAGTGGTAATATGAGAAATGTTTGTTGTGAGACACTGTGCAAAATCTGTATCTGTTTTTCTCTCAGATGAGATACAGGAAGGATGAGAAATGATAAAAATATGCATAAAACCCCGCATTTGCTTTTCCTGTGAAGGTGTAGCAAAAAATATTAAATATATATAATGTGAAACATACAAAATATGTGATTGTTTTGCTGTAAATCTGCTGCAAAATGAAAAAACATACAAAAATATAAAAAAAGACTGAAAGTGTGATTGATTCTTCTGTGGGAAGGGCAACAGTAGTAAAGGTGTCTCATCAGCCAGTCATAAACAGCCACTGAAAGTGCCAACACCAAATCAGTTAATTCTGTTATTTAATGCATTCCTCTGTGCAGTTGTAGATATCAGCACATCAGATCATCTGTTTTTTGAATTTGATTTGTCATTGACGAGGAAGTATGCAGGGGCCTCTTCATCTGATGCAGGAATGGGGCTGTTAATGCAATATCTACAAGTGTCCCAGGATACAGCCATTAGAGTTCGGGTGGAGTGAGTCTCTTCCTAGAGAAACCAGTGAACTGCCATATTGTTTCAGTTGGAAGCTGGTGGTGTATGCCTGAGAACTATCTGCTCTTAAGGCCAGCCACCTCACATATATCATTTTTATTCGAGACAGCAGTGTTGACCTATGCCTTCATATATTTATTGGTTATATTGTATAAGGTTATAGGCCCAAGCCCATCATAATTGCTGGCATTATCATTCAACCACATGATAAAACAGTGCTTCTGGTTTCCTTATATTTGAAATAATGACCGTTGATGCTCATATTTAAAAAAAAAAGTTTGTTTTACTTTCTCTACCTGGAAATCAAAATATTCTCTGTCCCTCCAAATCCGAAACACATCATCTCTTCTTATGCTGATTTACGACATGTCCTTATAAAATGTTTAGCCATTACCCTGAAAAAATATTGGGGGTGAGGGGTTGGACATCCTAATCCATGAAAAAAAAAATGATGCACTTTATTAATCTGAACAATAAATGGTTATTCTAGTTGTAGCGACATTGTTGTACATAATACATGTGACATTTGAAGTGTTTGTTGATTAAAATAAAGAAACATGATTATTTCTTTAAAAGCCCCATCTGCTTACCTCCAAATATGTTCGTAATGATCTTATGAAGAACTAAATGGTCATCTGCCTCTAATATAGAACAGAACACAGAAATGTCATTTCATGGGTAAGAAGACATAAACTAGGAATATAATATCACTCAGCAATTTTGACTACTCTGAACTTTTTCAGTCAAGACTACACAGTAATATAGCTGTCAAATAGTGCATGGGTCATGACTTTCTTTACTGAGTCATTTGAAAAAGTGTTTTTATCTTTATGCTTTGATCTTTGCAAGCTATCACTGTAAACCTTGTTGCTGCTTAGACAAAGGATGGTACTAGCTTGCTTTGATATTTTCTCTCTATTACTAGTATGAAGAAAGATCAAAGCATCACATTATAATATTATGGGCTGGAAGGGTATGAGTAGTATAATAAAGTGGACATGCTTCAAAAGGAGTTCACTGGAAAATGCATTATTTAATTGCCAACTAATTAAGGAAAAAACTTCTACCATAAAATGATTGATAATCTGACTTAGCTACCCATGAGAGGTCTCTTAAATGTTTTCAAGTGTTATCATAAAAGGGTTTCTCTCACATTTGTTTCACTCAGAATGAAAATCATTTGAAATGGAGATGGCAGTTATGCAGGTTGTAGTGGCATGGTTTTGAACATTTTATGTGTTTGTTTTATCCAGTAAGGTAAGTACATGATTTATGATATCCTAAAATATCCCATGTAGGTATTCTTGACACAGGTGCTCCACAGTTCAGTCTTAGCTGGATACTGTTTTAAATTTTACTGACTGATAATAAATTATGCATGAAATCAGTGTTTGCCTCTTAAAAAGGCATAGATAATGTACATTTTTTATCTTTTTTGATTTGTCTTGGCATGCAATAAGTACTCAAGTAATATAAAGTTTAGTGCATTTTCATGGTAGTGCAACACTTTAAATCTGTTTGGAATGGTACATATTGTTATACATTCAGTCTTATTATGGTTTCATATTAAAAACTTTGCGTATACATCATTTCTAAATAATGTAACTGACATAATGTATTTTCACAACTTAACATTTTGCTACCTTTAATTTAAATTGATTTCACTTGGCTTCTGAAAGAAGAAAGTTTGCTGAAATATGGCAATTGCATATTATTTTGGCAGATGTGGTAGGCAAACATTAAAAAAAAAAAAAAAAAACGTAAAAAATGTTTACCTTACATGTAAAGCTATAAAGTCAGCCTATTAAATGTAATCTAGTCCAGGTCACACATCTTCCAGGTTTATACTGATAAATGATAACTGCCCCCCCCCCCCAAGTCCTGTGACAAACTGACTGTAGGTAAAGGAGCACATCACAATATTGCACACAACTTGCATTTGTTCAGGATGTATCACATGGTGACCATAATGGCAAGTGATAAATTAAACTCCTTCATGGCTCTCGGTTCCTTAATGATTCATGTCTTCAGTACAAGGTGAATAGAAAATGCTGAGATGCATCCCTTCTCTTGAACGAAAAGGAAACAGATTAGCTATAAAAATTCTTCACTGTCTTAACTAGTCAAATCTTAAATTTATTCCAACATATTGTTTACTTTCTTTCTTGTATTCTTGACTCCTTTAACCATGTTTTGCATGTTATTTGGGATGTTTCTGTGATATTCCTGCCATCTGTAAGCTGATCAGCTTTTAAATAATACACAGTACTGACAGACATAGTAACAATCTAGAGATGTTTAAATATTAATTGCTTATACAGTAAAGAAATGTTTAATGGCTTACATGAGAGCTTTGCCTTCACTTCTGTTTCTTTCTCATTGATAACTTGTGTACTCCGATATAAGGTGCAAATCTAAAAGGTCAGTTCATTACTACACCCTTAGTATTGCAGTAGTATCGATACTGCACACTCAGTGCCTTTTACTGCAGTTTAAAATGGGTCTCAGTATTTTTTCTATTGAATAATGATATAAAATGTTTACATTAAAGAACTATAGGTTTTATAATGTAATTTGATGTAGTGTGTTTACCTGGCTAAAGGTTATTTTGGATTTGAGGCAGTGAATGTTTCTTTCTGCATTGCTGATGCTGATACTATTGCATTTATGATTTTATATAAACAAATTAGTAATTTTTACATTATATTGTAAAATAGTTTAAAAAGATATGAATATGTGTTTATGAAATTGTTAATCCCACCGTAAGTCTGTAATTAAGTATTTTCTTTCATAATGTTTACATAAACACTTTAATGCAAACTTTGATATACTTTGGTAAAGTCATAGCACAATTTCAAAGGAAATTGTGATTTTTATATTTATTTGCCGCACATAATTAGTACTAGAAAAAATTATCTTTTATGGAAGAGCTGTATGACAACAGTGAATAGTTCCTGACAACTGTATATTACAGATGCCACTTCTTAAACTGTATTTAAGAATATTGAGAATTTGCATAGTTATGAACATATGTTCACTAAACTAAATGCCAAGTCAGTATGTTAGCAGTTTTAAACATTTTTGCCATATTCTGTGCATTTATATGGTTTGTGTTTAATTAATACTGCTTGCAGTTGTCTTTTCACATAACAGCTTCTGAAGATAATTTTAAATTTGCAGGGCAAAATCATTTTTTTAGGATTATGTTATGCCAAGAAAATGGCCTATTACCTTGGATGTGATACCTGGATTCGTTATTTAAATGCCTGCCTTATTATACTGAAAAGTTATCAAGATATAATTTTTAGAGCAAGATCGTATAAATTAGCCAGTTAGTGGAAAATACAGAGAAATAAATATATATACATCAGGTCCATAGAAAGTAGTAGTTTATATATTTCCTAACAAATATAAAATGGAGATGATTCTAGACTGTGCATGTTTTAAAGGACTACAGGGAAAAATGGACTGTCTTCTTTTTTTAAGATATTAGAAGTTGACAGTTAAAGGTTATTTACCTTTGAAATTCTTTTGTTAGTGCTTCACTGATTAGATTCCCGGAGTTAAATCAAATATGATCCCACCCTCGCCAGATTGATATTTAATTCATTTTTGTCTGAGCACACCACTGTATTCAATCACCCCCTTCCATTATATTTTTTTATTTTTTTTATCTTTTGGTAAATATAATTTCAGAATGTATTTTTCTCATTATAACTGTACCATTCTATTTAGCATGTTTTGCATAAATCATACTTAATTGCTATTCGCATATATTATATAGTTTTGGCTGCTGGGCTTTTCTAACTTGGTACGGTGGAGAGCTACCATCAAAACTGAGCACAGCAGCATATTTTGTGGCATTGCTAAGTCACCAATCAGAGGACTTCAGGATATCATATTTAGGTTAATCATCATACATAAAGCAAGTGAGTTCCAAAATATTTTTATCCTTTAAAATTGGATTTTAAGTGCAATACAATGAAAACTACTAATCTTTCTGTACCAGAAAATAAACATCTGTGCCCAATATGTATAGCCATGAAATGTTGTTCTTGAATAGAATATTGAATGTGAACATCTTTTATTCTTCTTGCAATAAAGACCACAGTTTCCTCTGTTCTTCCCATAAGGCACTTTAACTGCCTAGTATACAAGACTCGTATGTTGTCTGTAATCCATGGTTTTAGCTTATCTCTTCTAAATGATGCCTATATACATCAGCAGTATGAAGCTTTTATCTGACATCTAACCATATCTCTACCTGAGATCACACTTGTTACCGTACATCAAGTATTGTGCAGCCTGGCATTAAGTGCAGCCATAGGTGTCTGCTGTTTACCAGCTCTATGACCTGGAGCACAACAGAATAAGCCAGTCACAACCAGTTTCTCAACAAAATAAACAAGTGCTACCTCTGTGCATAAAGACCAGGCTCAGCACAACCCTTAACTACTTGCGATATTATGGCATTCTGCAGCAGTGCAGGCAATGTGACTGACATCACATCACAATTGAGCATCTGCTTCTCCATTCAGCTTCTGTTTCCAAATGGTATTAGATGCACCCTGCACCCTTGCAGACATACCTCTCAAGTGTGCCTGAGTTTGACTCAAATCTCAACTCTGTCCCTATTTAGCCTTCCAAAAACGGATGACTTTTGTAGGAAAGGTGGTGAATTACACCTAATAAATAGTGGCAATAATTAAGGGTTGTATACTTCTTTAATTTCAAAAGATGTACATTAATTCACCTTCTCTTATTCTGTCGATGACTCACATTAACAGTACTAACATTTTATAAGTGTTCTCAATTGTCCCTGATTTACTCTGGATATGTCCCTGATTCTGTTGACATTTATCCCTGATTGGTTGAGAGCTATGCTTGCAGATCTTGAGAAGAAATACCTAGGCCTTACCTTCAGTATGGTTTGACATATTATAAAAATAATAATATACATAACTGTAAACTGTCCTTAGAATGTATTCTTAATTTCAGAGACTGTAGAGTACCTGCATTTTGAATTATACTATGTTCTTTTTCATAGATGAAATTGTTTCTGCAATGGCTATTATTGTTCAACCGCAGTTTATTCATTTTACTTCCCCACTAGGGTACATACTATGTGGAGTTTGCATATGTTCCCTCAGTCTGCATTAGATTTCTAATATATGACCCATTTCTTTCTACATTCTAGTGTCATGCAAATGGATGAATCAATAATTGTGCACAATACTGTTGTATCTTTGCAGCATGGATGTTGGTGAGTCTGTGTGTAATCCATAACTGGAGTACTATAGATAGGTTCATTGCATTATATCTGGTGCCTGGCTCCTTCATAATCCTTGCAGGATAATTCATATACTGGAAAATGAATGAAGAATCACATGAATGAACATTTAAAATCCTGAATAGAAGGGTTTAGGTCTTGCATTGCAGAAATCAAAACTAACAGCATTGAATGACTTTATCAAAACCCAAAGTACAGACACAGTCAGATAGGAAATAATCATTAACTATTGTTTCTTGTTTTTAACTATTTACTGTAATGCTCACAGCTTGAACAATACAATGGCTGAATAAACTAGACTTTCTACATGTGAGAAGGCAGATGTTTTAGTTGTAACTGAAGTCGTGCTTCAAGAGGGTGCTTTTTCTGCTAAATTCGTTAGGATATTCTGTGCATCATTAAAGCAGAAGTAATTAAATGGTAACAGGGTTCAGTTTTTGTAAACTGTAATTTTTATTTTTTCTCTGTTATATAGAACTGATGCAGCAGAGAAGATCAGAATGAACATAAAAATATAAAATAATTTAATATATATTATTATAAAGGTCTGAACTTGGCTCCTCACTAAGATTATGGATCTTAATAATGGTTGTTAAACAAATTCTCACAGGTGATTTAAACTCTTACTATATCAACTGGAAACTGTATTCTTCTTCCAAGAATAAAAATGTACTCAGCTTTAAGACTGTGACTGTTCAAAGTGGTGAGGAAGCCACAAAGGTGACCATCTGTTCATGTAGTGAATATTCATGTTTCACTAAATCATTTGTCTTCTTATATAAGTCCTCCCCTAATGAATTCTGACCATTCTGTGCTTATTACCAGAGTTTCAACTAAAATCCAGAGAATAAACAAGTATTCATTAATCAGAAAATTGTATAGAACAGACTTCATTAGTATGAATGAACCCATGACAGCAGAACACTGTGAATTTAAATGGATTACTACTGGTGACCTTTTGACTGATTTTTGTATAGTCTTTACACAAATAAATTGAAGCTTATTCTCCATTAAAATAGTGCCTAACAAATTTAACACTAGCCACCACTGTGCAATATTAATGCTTAACTAAAAATGGCACTTTTGAGAACTCTAAAAAAAAAAATCCTAGTTTGGATAAAAATTAAGGTTACAAAATGGTTCTTATAGGCTGTTATGCCTAGTAGTCAAACTGATGAGAAAGAGCTTGCTGTTATTACCACATATAATAAATAGATATAAATGATACTGTCAGAGAGCAGGTGCAAATTTTTAAGAGCTGTCTGTTGTCATTATCAAGAATGGTAATGCTACTAACCTTGAATATTTTAAGAGGCATTTACTGCCATTAGCAGTACATATACAGACCCATACATCAAATTCACAAAGGGAAGGCTGAACCTCAGAAATGCAGAGAGACTATTACATTTTAACAGAAAAAAGAATCCGGCATTACAAAAACAATACCTAAGCCACTTTATTATGGCATATCAAAAAACCTAGTGGCTTCCTCAGTACACCAAAGAAGCTTTGAGCAGAAGTACGGCCTGAATTTCAGATGCTAAAATATGTCTCCGCCTTGGAACTCTTGTAATGCATCAACTTTTTCATTACCATTGTGACTTACCATACATTTTGTTTCATAAATGTGAAAAGTTTCTTCAATAAAATTTGGCTTTAATTTTTTTGAAGGATCAGAGATTGTAAGGGAAGAAAAATAAAGCATTATGTCTTTTGTAAAACAAAAATAAAACCACAATGATATGACTTGTGTCACTGTTTTTAAGCCTGTTTTTTTTTTGATTGGTTATACTTCAGGTGCTGGCTTGTGGTCATTTGAGATTATGTCAATGGTAATGTAATTCAGCTTGTCACACGTACACACACAAACACACACACACACACACTCCCTCACAGCTTTTGGCCCTCTGGATCAATGATTTTTTTAATTGGTCAGATGAAAATGATAGTTGCTTTTACACAGACTACCTCTTTTCATCCGGTGGGGGGGGGGGGGGGGGCAAATAAGTAGGCACTTTTAAGTCTGAGTGTGATAAAGAAAAAAAAATCATGTTAATATATGTCACACAGACAAACAAAGAATCAACAAATAAAATCGATGATATCTAATAAATTAAAACAAAAAAATAAAGTGGCAAAGCCCATACCTTCTGCATCCATCTTAATTTATTATGTTAATTCAACTTTGAACTGTTTTGAAATGGCAAAATAGTATGCAGGGGTAAAATGTGCAACTTTTGTACATAATCTACCACCTAGTACGCATGGTCTCTTCATTCACAATCACAGATAATACATTAAAAATGCATCAGAACAAACCAGTGAAGTTGACAAGCTAGAGGGTATGATAACTTTTGACTGGTGCGACTTGTAATTAGTGCATCAAAGATAGTGATTGAGTTTCTTACATTTAGTGTTGGATTTCCAAACATCAACACTAACATTAATTTTCCTTTTAAGAGATGTGGTATTCCATATATTCTGAAGATGTAATTGCTTTGTTTTTCGGAAAATAATCAGATGTGCTTCTGTAATATCAAAACTTTTAGCACCATCAGTATGATGAAATGTTATAATTGCAGGAAAGTGAATACTTGTTTCAAGTCCTTTCTACAGGCTTTCGTTTTATTTATAACTTTGCTGGAATAATCACTGTCAAAATGAATTATGTTCTCTCCTATTTTAAAAGAAAGACTGGACCATGAACTTCTCAAAATAAGTCTTCTTCCATGCTTGACATAAATCTCACTATAACTGAGCATGGGTGAACCTTTTCTTGTTTATAAAGGGACGCCAGAGATTGTTGTGTTCTTTCTGTACCAAAAGCTAAGGCTTTTGTCAGTTTCAAAGCATTATGCAGACATGAAGAAAGAAAAATTAACTATATTATCTCCTTCATAGTTTTCCAGCATACCATAAATTCTTATGTTTTGCCTTCTTAACTTGTTCTCTAGGTCATCAGTTTAAACAGTAATCCAGTTATTTTGCTTAAGTAAGAATTTAGTTTGTCACTCACTTTCTGAAAAACTTCCTTCGTAGTTGTAGTCTGCTTATTTTGTTTCTTTATGAGACTGTCCATGTGCTGTATTTGATCCTTACATTCATCTTTAAAATTATCAGTTTTAAATCTAACTAATCCATTTTCATGGATATATCCTGCATGTTCTGAATCAAGGTTTGCACTCCCTTTTTAAAGGAGTCCTGTGCACTTCCCTTTGAAATTTTACATTTTGAAATGGTAGTATAACTTTCTGACTGAAAATGTTTAAAAATTGAGAAAAAAAATTCTAATAGTACTTTTGAGTAATATAATGTTGTACTTCACATCTCAAAAATATTAATTTCCCTTGAAATTAGTCAGGTTAAAGATTTAAAGTTACAGAGCTTCCTTTAGTTGCTGCATTCACTCTCCTTACTAGGCTAAGCCTTCCCCCCACAAACACTGCAAACACTGTATTTTAGTACTCTCAGCTACCAGCTTTGTTTCATTAATTTTTCATATTCTGTTGTAAATCATAGGCAGTGGCAGAATTGGATCGATGCACTATTCTGGGATGAAACCTAAATAATATTTGGAACTGTATATGGCACATTACTGATTCATCTTCTGTTAGAATGGTGGTAAACATTTTGTAGATAAGAAATGGGATATCAAATATTTGACAAAAAGAGAGATTTCACATCATGTGCTCCAAAATCTATTATAGTAATGTGTGTGTGATGCATATTGTATTTTGTCCTGTTTTACAGTGACTATGGATTCCTCTGTTAAACAAGATTCTGTTTAATAGTATTTTGACTGCTCAAAATTCATGAGTTCATACTTTTTAAAATTTTGTGTCTCTCTTTCTCTCCCCTTATTGTTGCAGAAACCCCACTGACATTGGCTGCTCAGCTCGGTAACACTGTGGAAGTAATAAAAGCTTTAAAAAATGGAGGGTCTCATTTGGATTTCAGATCAAAAGATGGGATGACAGCACTGCATAAAGCAGCAAGGGCAAAAAATCAAGTTGCACTTACGGTAAATTAATACTGTAATTAAGATTTGCTTTTATGAATCATAGCTGGTGTAACATTCATTATTAACGTGGACTGAGCTGTTCACTTTTCAGACAGCTATCACTTCTCATGTTAAACAATACATGCTTAGAATAGTTTAATCATTTTCAGAACACCTGCATTAAGGAGTAACAACATGTGTACTTAACTTTGAATCCTTTGCAAGAGAACAGATATGAAATGAAACAACATAACGTGAAACTCTTCCTGTATACCTGCTTGTCTTACACAGTGATGTGTGCATGAAATAACTGTTAATTTTTGTTGTACATGAATGGTAAGATTATTATTTGCTAATGAGGCAAGCTGTACACCCCCTTTTCACGGATTAACCAGATGCCCTGTCAGCAAATTGATACTGTGAATCAAACCAGCACTGCTGTAGTGTCCAGTCTTAAACGTCATCCTTCATCATTGTCAACACCTTCTTCCCATTTTCTGCATGGGGATGGGAAAATTAATATGGGAAAAATGGAGTTGGTGATGAATTATGTTTAATACTGGACCTCTTTGACTCTCTTAAGAGACAACCTAGATCAATGGACGGGTGACTGAAAATTTACTCTGGGGGTGGCGCCCATATCCTCTCTTATCTCTGTGAACTTTACTCACCTAACCACTGACAATTAGGGCTCCTTTCATCATCAGCCCCCTTTTTAATCATGTTAACTGTCACCAACTCTGTTGAATCTTTGCCACACTCCTGCCTTCTTCAACACTCTTGCCTGATTGTCACAAATCATCTTTCACACAATCCATCCACCTCTTTGCTGGACGTCCTTGCTTCCTCTTACCTTCTTCCTGTCTGTCCCAAATCTTCCTCATCCGATTGCCTTCTGCTTTTCTACACATGTGCCCAAACCACCGTAATCTGTTCTCTCTGATCTTTTCTGCAATTAGAGCTACTTTGGCTTCTGCTCTTATGTCCTCATTTCTTCATCTGTCCCACAGTGTGCATCCTACCACCCTTCTCAGGCACTTCATTTCCATCACCTCTAGCTTCTTCAACTGTTCTGCCTTTACTGTCCAGGTTTCTGTACCATACAGTAGTACTAGTTACAGCACTGTCTTGTACACCTTACTTTTCAGCTTCTTTGGCATTCTTCTGTCATAAACTACACCTGATACTATATGTCAGTTGGCTGCAGCCCCTCTGACTCTCGCTTTGACCTCTTTATTCAGACTTCCCTTCTCCTCAACCAACCCTCCCAGATACTTGAAGCTGTTTACCTGTTCCACTATCTTCCCTTCTGTCTCTATTCTCATCTTCTTCTGATTTCCCCAATTTGCTGCCATTACCACCCTCTTATCTGTGCTTAGTTTCATCCCATGTGCCTTCAGATTTGCATTCCATTCTCCTATCCTTTGGTGAAGTTCTAGCTCAGAGTCTGCCTGTACTGCTACATCATCTGCATACAGCAGCTTTGTTGATCTGTCCCCAAAACCTGCATGCTAATGTAGTCCGTCATCAGTATGAACAGCAGTGGGCTCAGAGCTGAACCCTGATGCATACCCACTCCCACTGGGTACCCCTCTGTGAGGCCAAACACTGTTTGTACTTGAGCCGCTGGGTCCTTGTACATAGCCTGCATTAATTCTACCAACGGTTCCAAGACTTCAAACCACCGCAGTACTGCCCAGGTTAGCTTTCTTGGGACCTTGCAATATGCTTTCTCCAAGTCTAGGAATGCTCAGTTGGACTCTGTCCTCATTTCTAGCTTCTTCTCAAGTATCTGTCTCAATGCAAACATTGGGTCAATTGCGCTGCATCCTGATCTGAATCTGAACTCTTTATCTCCCATCTTACATTCTACTGCTCTGTGTATCCATTTATCAATCACTCTCTCCAGAAATTTCATACAGTTTGGTAGAAGTTTGGTCCCTCTGTGCTGCCCACAGTTGTGGATGTCCCCTTTGTTCTTGTAGACTGGCACAAGTATGCTTATTCTCCAGTCATCTGGGATACACCTTTCTGTCCACACTGCTATTAGTACCCTCAGGAGCCATTTCTCCCCTATCTCACCCAGCATCATATCTGCTGTCACCTCATCTGAGCCTGCTGCTTTCCCTGACTTCATCTTCCTTAGTGCTGTTCTTACTTCTTCTATGGTGGGCTCTTCTTCTTCTCTAACTGTAGGCTGTTTCTGGGGCAGTACAGCTTCTGTGGGGTTTTCTTAATTTAGAAGCTGCTGGAAATACTCCTTCCATCTGCCTTTGATGTCCTGTGGACTGGTGAGCAGGTTGTTGCTGGAATCCCTTATGAAGGGTGTCTGACTATCTTCTTTATCTTTCTGTCTTTGCCTTGCAACTTGATATAGTTTCTTTGTGCCCCTTGCTGAGTCACTTTCCAGAAGTTGGTAGAGTGCCTCTGATGCCCTATTCTTTGCTATTGCAACTTCTTTCTTAGCTTATTTGTTAGCCAACCAGTAGTCCTTCCTAGTCTGGTCAGTGTTTTCTATCTCCAATTTCTTCCTGCACTCCTCTTTCTTTTAATGACTTCCTGCACTTCTGCATTCCACCACCAGCTTTCCTTATGTACCTTATTTCCATACCTGGCTCTGCTGCATATCTTTTCTGTAGTCCTAACACATGCTGTTTTTAGGCACTGCCACTCCTCTTCAACTCCACCCATTTCCTCCTCTTTTTGGGGTGCTAAAGCCCCAAGTAATTTCTTGAACTGCTGTACTTTCTCTCCAGTCAACTTCTAGGTCTTCAGACTGGTCTCTGTTGACGTTAGTCTTCTCTGACCACTGCTTGCAGCTGATTGTGGCAACTAATGATTTATGCTGTGGGCCAAATGTTTCACTGGGGATGACTTTACAATCATGGATTCTACCCCAGTCCTTTTTCCTTACTAGGTCTACCTGAGTTGCATGTTGGCTCCTCTTGTATTTGATCTTGTGACTGTCCCTCTTTCTGAACCACGTGTTGGCTATCATCAAGCCATTTGCCAGAGATAAGTCTAGAATGACTTCTCCTCCTTTATTCCTGTCACCCCACCCATGTGGACCCGGGCAGTCCTCATACCCTGTTCTGTCTGTCCCGATATGTGCATTCAAGTCACCCATTATAAACACCAATTCATGTTGTCCTGATTTATCTAGTAGGTCCTGCAACTGCTGTCTGAATGCATTATTTTCCTCACTATCGCAACCCTATTGTGGGGCATATGCTGAGATTATGAATACTACCCTATCATTACACTGGAGTCAGATTGCCATGAGTCTGTCATTAATTCTGATGATATCCCTCACTGCCTTCTAAAGCCTCTCTCTCACCACAATTCCTACACCATTTTAGCCTGTACCCTACCTGAATAGCAGAGTATGGAGCTGCACTGCCCTTCCATTTCATCTCTTGGGTACGTAGGATATCCAGCCTCCTATGTATCATCATGTCATCCACTTTCAAGCTGCGTCCTGTCAGTGAACCTACATTAAGCATAGCAATTCTCAGTTCATGTTTGGCAGGTTGGTTGGTTTTATGTTCAGATTTCGCTCAACAGAGCTATCCCAGGTAACCCAGGCTGGGCAACTAGGCACCGGCCAACCAGTAGCTTATTGGCTCAGGGCTGCTGGGCATTATGGCAGGCACATACTGGCCAATAGGGGCACATATACTCCTCCCACCATTAGCAAGGGTCCCTGGCATGGGTGAGAGTAGGCCAGGTCCTCAACCCGCTTATCACCAGTAACTACCCATGCCCATTTTTGGCAACATTAGTCAACGTGCCTGAATCACCTAGAGCCATATTTTACACCATCGAACTGCTAGCCCTGCCATGGCATGCAGTCTGTGATCCGTGTTCTCCTGTCTTGAGGATACTGCGCACCACAGTAGATGCCCAAAGCAGTTGGTCTGTACATCTCTTCCCCCTATATGGCACCATGTAGAGTCTGTCCTGCTGCCCACAGCTCCATTCATTAGTGATTTTTTTGAGATGGAAACACTCAGCATGTTTTTTGGACATGAGAGAAACCCCACGGAGACACAGGGAGAACATGCAAACTCCAAACAAGCATTGGTCAGAGGTCAGGATCGAACCTTGTGCATGGGAGGCAAAGACCTTAACCTCTAAGCCATCTGGTCCAATTAGGGCAACTCTGGATAAATGTGGCTCGGTTTGTAAGGGCTCTAGGGCTATTAAACTGGTAATCATCTATGGATATGAACCCATGAACTCATTATAAACTTTCTGCCATGTTAATTAAAAAAAAATATTTACTTGAGTGGACAATTGCACATAATCTGGATAGATACCACCTTCATTAACTCAGAGCAGGTTAAAATAGAAGTGGACTGTAATGCAATGCTGATGGCTCAGTATACAGCCCAGTGTTTTTCATTATTTTCAAAAATGCCTAAAGCAGAAGGTATACTCTCACTTTTTTGCATTGATATTGGGTATGAAAAAAACCAGTAATATTCTTATATTCAATGATAGTTCTCTTTGTAATTCTTTCAACATGTTATATCTTGTGATATCACCTTTGTTTATAATTTGTTCACCTCATGTATTTTTTTTTTTGTCTGTCCTTCTAGCATTGTTTTAGAAGTGCTTATTATTGGGACAAGTTTCTTCTCTTTTTGTCTATGTTGTGGAGCTTTTCTCCCCGGGTCTCTACTGAAAATGGACATGTATCCAGCTAGACTAGCCCTGTCACCAAATGTAAAATAAATAAAAAATAAATAAATAATAAATAAATAGTATGATGGTATTTTGATCCAACAGTAAAGAATACCATCTTAGTTCTTTTAGGTCATAAGGCTATAATAGATCAATATATTCCATTCAATTCCTTAGGACATTTACATATAAAAAGCTGTGATTTACAGAACTGCCAATATCACTTCTAGGTGTATTTCAACAGTTTCTCTACCACTTCAAATGACTTGGCTTTTAGCTGGACTGCCAGCAAATGTTTTAAGATTCCTGTTTCACCATAGTTGGTAAACTGAATGTTTCCACATCAGTATGTCGCAACACTGCATGTCTGTTTCCTTGTCAAGATTTCCATGTGGTGTAAAAACAAAGGTATAACATGATCTCTGCTGAATGCAATCCTTTGCAGTTTGGCCTTTCATGAATTACCTTATTACATTTCTCTAAACAGGGAACATTTGACATCTATACTTAAAATGAAGGCCATCAGAATTGTAATAAGTAACAATGTCTCATTTAAATGTATATTTTTGGTTAGACTGAAAATACTCAAGTGCTTAGGATTATATTAGTTTGGCCATAGCACATAAAGTTACTACCTCAACTGAACTGTAAAAATTCAATTCTGAAATCTGTAACTGATTCATCCTTTGTGCCTGTTCTTAGAAATTAATAGATCTGAAACTGTTCACATTTTCCTCACTGAATGCTTTTCTGTACTGGATACTACCACAATATATTTTTTTTCTACTCCTTTTCTTATCTAACTACTATTGGCCTGTTGTTTGATCCAGCCTCCAATTGTCTCCTTCAATGAAACTTACAAGCTTGTAGACTTGGTCTTCTATGCCTAACATGTTAATTTCAGGCACAATTAATGATTGCAAGGTCAAATAAATGAATAACTTGATTTATGACTGAAGTAATGAATTGTGATGAAGCAAGACCATGAAGCTCTTTTATATTACTGCATATGATTTTGGCTTGAAGTGTGTTTTAATGATCTGTGACTGCTTGAATAAAAACGTCCAGTTTTTTAAACAAAGGCAAACATTATTAATAGTTTAAATGCAAACACATCTCAGATATTAGTGTAAACAAATTGTATGGAAACTGTCTTTTTGAGCAACAATATCAGTCAGAGTTTTGGCTAATGTGCACTGTCAGTTCTGTAATGAAAACTGGAATGTGCTATTAGTTGATGTTAGCTTGGCTATATGGCAGACATGGATAAAGATCTAACTGCAACTCAGGTGACTAGGGTTTAATTTGTGGCCACAGCACTTGCCTCTCTCAAGGGTTTGAAAACATTCTGAACACTCGGACATATAAAGTAAGTGCGATTTCCCTTGCTTCTGGGGTGGGGGGAATGGCGGCTTCTTAAAAGAAACATCCCTTGCAGAAGTGAGAGGACAGCTTCTGCATTTAGTGCATTGCATGCGTCTCCCAGGTAGTCTATCAAATTCATTCAGGAGTAAAATGTGTCAAACAGAAAAGCTTAATCACCACAGATAGCGTCCTAAGTAATAACTTCTCCAGGTTGATTCTTGCTTTGTAGAGAGAGAGAGGGCACAAGTGTGTCCATTGGTCGGTCAGGAGGTAACTGATTGATGGTCACTTGGGGCAATAAAAAAAGAAAAATATATATATATATATATATATATATCTATCACACACACACACACACATATATATATATATATATATGAGAGAGAGAAATATATATATATATATAAATATATATATATATATATATATATATATATATATATATATGTATATATATATATATATATATATATATATATAGATATCATGCCATTCATCATATCAATATTATGTCGGCTTGACTAACATCGATATAGTAACATTAAAACAGAAATATTGACACACATCTTTACATGCGCCAGGGTTACTCCTCAGAACATGCAAACTTCACAAATTGTATTTTTGTACAGGGCTGTACCCTCCACAAACCCTGCTAATTATATTTACTAACTACAAGATCATACAATTCCCAGGGAAAGGACACATTCCCCAAACCTGAAGATTGTCCATTCTCATACAACTGTTGATCATTTGCATTGTAGACCAAATAAATTGTCAACAAAACCTGTGTTGATTTAACATCAAATTGACTGAAGCTACAAAGAACCCATAAAAGCGGCAAATGTTTGTTTCACAGCACCAAAAAAGAAGAAACATTTGTGGCACGACTAACACCTACCTACACACACACACACACACATATATATATATATATATATATATATATATATATATAGATAGATAGTAATCAAATATGTATTTTTGTGAAGGTATTTTGGATAATTTGTGACATGTTAAATAGACTGAAAAGGCAGGGGTCCTCCTTTTCAAAATCCCAAAGTGGGACTTTTTTTTAAAATGTGGGATTTTGTAGCACTAACCATACCCCATGGCAAGGGTAAAGAACATAACTTATTTGCCAAAAAAAAAGGATTATTCTTGAAGCATTTGTGTGGCTTATGCTGTTTCATATAACATTTAGATGTTTAAGATGTAAAATAATTCATTTATGCAACTACTAAAGAAAAATAGGAAGTCGTTTTTGTCCTAAAAGTCGCAGGACATTTACCCTTTTTTTTATTGCAGTACACAGCTGCCCAAATAGGGACAAGTGGTAACCCAAAGAAAAAGACAGTAGGTACTTTAAATCAAGGATATACATTTTAAGGATGGTTTGTTACAAAAAAAAAAAATATATATATATATATATATATATATATATATATATATATATATATATAAAATGAAAAAAAAACAAGATTTTTCCTGTTGACATATCAAAGTTTGCTTGAAAACTTTTTGATCAATGTGTCATGCAAAACTCATATTTAAAATGGCTGAATGCAGCCATAATCTCAAAAAATGTTGAGCATAATGAACATATTAATCCATTCAAGGCCATTAGGGAAGACCAGAAGGAATGTCTCAGTGTAGTCCACCAGAACACAAAGTCCCTTGTACAAAAATCCTTTGTACAAAATGTAGCAGTCTACTCGCAGGTTATTAATCACAGGAGAATAATTTAATAAAACAGGAGGAATAACACTAACTGGTTAAGCGCTTTAATCTGTACAAAGCTAATGAGACTTCTTCAGAACCAAGAGTGTAACAAACTTCTTCAATAGTAAAGATAACATCATGTGACTACAGAAAATCTCATTTAAAGTCTGACTGAATTCGAGAATCTCATTGCTCCTTAGACAGATGCAAAGAATAAATATTCCACTTCAGTCAGATATAACTAGTGTTTAAAAAAATCTATAAATACATAAACCAATGCAACGAAATTTACATACACAAACTTTGTAAACTTCATTAATTAAAAGCATATTACTGAAAAGTAGAATCTATGCATCTCTATGAAACTATGCTGTCATGAAATTATACATGTTATAATCTCCGGGCTCCCAAATTTAAAATAGGTAAAAGTGAGATATGGTCATTTAAGCCAGGATGGTTATTAGAGGCATTTCAGTTAAGCTGACTAATTAGATCTCTCTCTTCTAAAAATGTTTCCCTGTCAGCTCTCCTTTCATTTTGGGGGACAACCTCCAAAAGGATTTTTTGTAATTTGTACATGACAAAGTATGTTTAAACAACGAACTGTTTGAATTTCCTTTAGAAGTATTGCAATTGATCATAAACTTGCTTCTGAAAACATATTTCTGTTTTTCCAACATAAAAATTACTACAGCTGGAAAATATAGCAATATATATTATTCCTTTAGTGAAACAGTTGCCCTTGAGCAGTTTCAGTCTTTGTTCATTAACCAGAAGGATGTCTCCTTCAAGGAGCACTGGTTACAGGGCCCACTTTTATACATGCCTTAAGTAAGGTTGTTTGTAAGTACTCATAAATGGTTCTTCGAATAAGTATTTAAATTTTTTTTCCTGCACTGGTTACAGGGTCCATATTTACATATGCCTAAAGAAAGATTGTTCATAAATACTAATAGGTGTTTTTTCGAATATGTATTTTAATTTTTTTCCTTTTTTTATAAATAAAACTAGGTTTGTTACCAACCAAACTGTGTAAGCCAGGGTCTATTTTAAATAGATTCCAGTTTATTTTTTACTATGTTTTTTATTTCCTGAGAAAAAGCATCAGATTTTATAACTTAAGCATTAGTGAAACTGTTATAGGTTTGTTTCTTCCCAACCTTTTGCAATCTCTGATCATTTAAAGTTAAGCAAATTGTATGGGTACCCACTTTCTGGAAACATGTTGGTCATCTTGTGACATTCTGACAAGAATGGATCGAAAGTAGAACACATTCTAGTCACCCTAGCAAGTCCTCTGAACACACCTTTTTACTACTGTAGGGGTGACAACTTTTCTAGTGTGGATAGCTGTTGTAAATAATGGACTCAAACTATTTTAGCAAGTTATTTTTTGAAATGAAAATAGCTAGCTGATTATATAAATGTTTATCAAATTGGTGAGTAAATTTTAAAAATACTATGATAGTGTTCAGAAATTTAATAAAACCAAGTATGTGGTCTTCACTCGAAAAAAAATGTTAAAAGGCGCAAGGAACAAAGGAAGAACCTCTTAATACATCTGTTTTTCTTGTACACCAACCTAGGACCGTCACCTAATACTGGCCCTCATTTTTGATTTCCAAAAATCATTTTCCAAATGTTCTGAATAATCTTTTTGATGCTGAACTATAAACAAACATCTCCAAACAATAAGGTGAAACGATTTGACTTCTGCCACCTTCTAGTAGATGACTTATAGAATTTGTCCCATTTCTTTTTCTTTCTACATTATTATTAAAATATCTGTTGTTGGAATCCATATGGCTCCTAAAAGCTACTTGAAGGATGGGCCTAAAATTAGAATGCCTCTTGCTTATTGCCTGTTTAGCAGAGGCTTCAATGTCTTATTTAGAAAGAAGAAAATGAAAAAATGTATTTCACTTCACTTAAAAAGAAAAGCTTTATCATTGCCGGTCATCCAGGAAGCACAAATAAATTGGCCCCTAGATATGTTTCTTTTCATGAACAAGGGATGATTACTGGTATAGGGCAAATAACTGTTTGCAAAGGTAGGTTTTCTATATATTTTACTTTCAAAATCAGAATTATCCAAACTCCATATTAAGTTGACATCTAGAAATGAAATGTTATGCCCTATGTCACCAACTATAAATTTAAGAAAGGAAGTTCTACAATTTAAACTATCAAAAAAATCTAGATGGTGAACATCTTTTTTAATGATAAAAAACGGTCTACAAAGCAACTATAAAATAAAACTTGATCATAATCAGAAATGCTCAGCAGTAACTCCCTTTCCCACCAGCCAAGAAATAAACTGACATAAGCCAGGGCTACTGTTGCCCCTATAGCTGTGCCTTTAATTTGTTGCTAATCTTTGTTGAAAAGAAAAAAATGTTAGCCAATAAAACTTTGAGAAATGAACAATACACAGTTCCACTTTTAGAATAAATCAATGTGTATTTGCTAATATATAACCTGACATATTCCTTTCCTTCATAAGGTATGGAAGTGAACAATGCTGTAATATCAACTGTCAACATATAACAGTTAGTTAATTCAGTAGTCAAAAGACTAAATGTTTAAACACTATCCAGAAAGTCCCAAGACTCCTTTATATAAGAACAACATTAGCCTTTACTTTCTTCTAGTCCTTGCAGATCTACTGGTAGTGCCCTATATAGCATAACTTGTGCATCTCAACCATCTTGTACATGCATACCCTCATTCACATATTCTGTTCGTCCTCGTAAAGACCAGAAATATCAACCATCTTGTACATGCATACCCTCATTCACATATTCTGTTTGTCCTCCTAAAGACCAGATATATCAACCATCTTGTACATGCAAAGCCTCATTCACATATTCTGTTTGTCCTCCTAAAGACCAGATATATCAACCATCTTGTACATGCATACCCTCATTCACATATTCTAGTCGTCCTCCTAAAGACCAGATATATCAACCATCTTGTACATGCATACCCTCATTCACAGGTTCTATTCGTCCTCCTAAAGACCAGATATATCAGCCATCTTGTACATGCATACCGTCATTCAGAGGTTCTATTCGGCCTCCTAAAGACCAGTTATATCAACCATCTTGTACATGCATACCCTCATTCACATATTCTATTCATCCTCCTAAAGACCAGATATAACAACCATCTTGTATATGCATACCCTCATTCACATATTCTATTCGTCCTCCTAAAGATCAGATATATCAGCCATCTTGTACATGCATTCCCTCATTCACATATTCTATTCATCCTCCTAAAGACCAGATATATCAACCATCTTGTACATGCATAGCCTCATTCACATATTCTATTCGTCCTCCTAAAGACCAGATATATCAACCATCTTGTACATGCATACCCTCATTCACATATTCTATTCGTCCTCCTAAAGACCAGCTATATCAACCATCTTGTACATGCATACCCTCATTCACATATTCGATTCATCCTCCTAAAGACCAGATATATCAACCATCTTGGACATGCATGCCCTCATTCACATATTTGATTCGTCCTCCTAAAGACCAGATAAAGCAGCCATCTTGTACATGCATACCCTCATTCACATATTCTATTCGTTCTCCTAAAGATCAGATAAATCAACCATCTTGTACATGCATACCCTCATTCACATATTGTATTCGTCCTCCTAAAGACCAGATAAATCAATCATCTTTTACATGCATACCCTCATTCACATATTCTATTTGTCCTCCTAAAGACCAGATATATCAACCATCTTGTACATGCATACCCTCATTCACATATTCGATTTGTCCTCCTAAAGACCAGATATATCAACCATCTTGTACACGCATACCCTCATTCGCATATTCTATTCGTCCTCCTAAAGACAAGATATATCAACCATCTTGTACATGCATACCCTCATTCGCATATTCTATTCGTCCTCCTAAAGACAAGATATATCAACCATCTTGTACATGCATACCCTCATTCCCATATTCTATTCGTCATCCTAAAGACCAGATATAGCAACCATCTTGTAATGCATACCCTCATTCACATATTCTATTCGTCCTCCTAAAGACCAGATAAATCAACCATCTTGTACATGCATACCCTCATTCACATATTCTATTAGTCCTCCTAAAGACCATATATATCAACTATCTTGAACATGCATACCCTCATTCACATATTCTATTCATCCTCTTAAAGACCACATATATCAACCATCTTGTACATGCATACCCTCATTCATACATTGTATTCATCCTCCTAAAGACCAGATATACATGAAGTACTTTTTGGCCTAGGCAGAGAATAGTTTAATACACGCATAACTAGCAATCTGACCCTTCACTTTATGGCTTAATCTAATCATTATGAGACTGGAAGATGCCATGAAATGGGCACATCTATTTCCTACATTTTATCACAGCTCCCTGACAAATAAGTGACTCATTTGTAATCAATTCATATAAAAGTGAAAATAACTGAGTGAATCCTTTTGAATTCAAGAAACATTCAGGAGTAAAATTTCAGAAGAATACAGTATTTATGCAGGGGGAAACCCCATGCACCCCCTTACCAATACTACTTGATATACATGTATGTGTGTATATATATATATATATATATATATATATATCAAATATGAGGCTGCACCAACATGTGGAGATGGGAAATCACCACTATATTGCCACTCTAGTGGCCTTCTTCTGAAAAGCTGGTTGGTTATATACTAGTGAGCACACAAATGTGTGTCACTCTCTAGTGTTTTGATGACAAACCGGGATCCTTTTTATCACACCTTGCAGGTCATTGATGTCATCACCAGTAGGAAGGGACTGTTGTTGACACACCAACATATAGTTGAAAGTTCATGACCTTCTAGCCCACATAGATCTTTTTATTCATATACAAGACTGGGTAAATAGCAGTTAGCAGGCTGCATTCAATCACCATCTTTTTTTTATCTTTCTACAAAAACACAGTTGTTGTTGTTGTTGTCTCTTTCGGCTTTTCCTGGTTAGGGGTCACCACAGTGGAACTCCGGTCCGCTAATGATTGGCAGTAGTGTTTTACATGCCGAGTTGCCGGCCCTGATGCACAACCTTTAACGAAGGTATGCCCATTCACGCACGTCTCCACACAGAAAACTAAGAATCGAACAGGACAACGTCTTACTGTGAGGCGACTATGCTACCGCAGCACCAATACCGCAGTTTTCTACAAAAGCACAGTAAATAGTAATATTGCTTGTGCATGCTCCATCTGTTCTACGTAATACTGTATATAATATGTTCCATCTGTTCTATGTAATACTGTACATAATGATATGCTCCATCTGTTCTATGTAATACTCTACATAATGATGTGCTCCGTCTGTTCTTTGTAATACTCTAAATAATGATATGCTCCATCTTTTCTATGTAATACTATACAATGTAGAGTATTACATAGAACAGACGGAGCATATCATTATGTAGAGTATTACAAAAAACAGACGGAGCATATCATTATGTAAAGTCTACATAATGATATGCTCCGTCTGTTCTATGTAATACTCTAAATAATGATATGCTCCGTCTGTTCTATGTAATACTCTACATAACGATATGCTCCGTCTGTTCTATGTAATATTGTACATAATGATATGCTCCGTCTGTTCTATGTAATACTGTACATAACAATATGCTCCGTCTGTTCTATGTAATACTGTACATAACGATATGCTCCATCTGTTCTATGTAATACTGTACATAATGATATTCTCTCTCTGTTCTATGTAATACTGTACATAACGATATGCTCCATCTGTTCTAATACTGTACATAACGATATGCTCCGTCTGTTATATGTAATAGTGTACATAACGATATGCTCCGTCTGTTCTATGTAATATTGTACATAATGATGTGCTCCGTCTGTTCTATGTAACACTGTACATACTGATATGCTCCGTCTGTTCTATGTAACACTGTACATAATGATATGCTCTGTCTGTTCTATGTAATACTGTACATAACGATATGCTCCGTCTGTTCTATGTAATATTGTACATAATGATATGCTCCATCTGTTCTAATACTGTACATAATGATATGCTCCATCTGTTCTATGCAATACTGTACATAATGATATGCTCCATCTGTTCTAAGTAATACTGTACATAACGATATGCTCCGTCTGTTCTATGTAATACTGTACATAATGATATGCTCCATCTGTTCTATGTAATATTGTACATAATGATATGCTCTGTCTGTTCTATGTAATAGTGTACATAACAATATGCTCCGTCTGTTCTATGTAATATTGTACATAATGATATGCTCTGTCTGTTCTATGTAATACTGTACATAATGATATGCTCCGTCTGTTCTATGTAATACTGTACATAATGATATGCTCCGTCTGTTCTATGTAATAGTGTACATAACAATATGCTCCGTCTGTTCTATGTAATATTGTACATAATGATATGCTCTGTCTGTTCTAAGTAATACTGTACATAATGATATGCTCCGTCTGTTCTAATACTGTACATAATGATATGCTCCATCTGTTCTATGCAATACTGTACATAATGATATGCTCCGTCTGTTCTAAGTAATACTGTACATAATGATATGCTCCGTCTGTTCTAATACTGTACATAATGATATGCTCCATCTGTTCTAAGTAATACTGTACATAATGATTATCACTTATACTGTATGTGTAAACATTCTGCAGATGCGCATATATGAACACACCCAGATATTTTGACTCAGAACTACAGCAGGTCAGATGAAGCAAGATGCCTGCAAGTGTCAGACTTTGCACCCTGTATTTTGTCACCATCTGCATTCAGGAGGGGCATGCCTCTTTCTTGCTGAGGGGATCCTATTCAGGTTTATGGAGCCATGCAAATCTTGTAGAGTGATATCTGCATTTTATTTTCAAACATTTATTTTAATTCTTAGGAGAAATTCAAAGGCACAAAATAATTGAAAGGTTATGTCTTTGTCTTTTAAGTTGTTCATCTGGTTATACAGTTGACAGCTTAATGTATTCAGGGCCCTGAGAGGCTTGTGTGTATATCATAGGAGAACTCACAGAATAAGAATGAGTTTTATGGAAATGGTTACTTTGTGCATTGACTTGTTTTATCATAAATGACTCCAGACAGGTAGAGACATTAGTTACATTTGATGGCAGGCATAAAATACTGCTGCTTTGATAACTTGGGCAGGCATGTAGCACTGCAAATGTCTGCAATCTCAGGAACATTTTTAGCCAAGAGTTTGGGTTTTATTGTAGACAGTATAACATTTCTCATCTAGTTATTGCTAGTTCTCTAACTCTAGGTGCAATGTGAAGTGAAACATGCTATCTCATCTGTAATTCATTTAGGCAGGGTTATGAAAACAAATGATCTGTTACAGAACCAAAGTGGTGTCAAGTCAAAGTTATCTATGATTGCATTATTGTTTGTATGTTAAGTTAATGGAGAGCAGACAAACCGTATAATAAGTTATTGTATGAATGTTATGAACACTGCAGATACTTTGTAACAACTGAACAGAGTGACAGGAGGAGGTCTAAGAGTGCCTCATGTCACAAACTGGTTTGTTAGTAAGCACTAATCCTACACATTGTTGCTACTTTTAATGGGGGGATGTGGAAAGGGATTTACCATGCATGTTAAAATGTTGGAAATCTCATGGTCTGTATAAATCATAAATTAATTTAGGCTCCAAATATGTATGTCATTTCTCTGACCTTATTATATACATTGTTTTTCTTGTGCAGCTATCAGTTAAGATGATGTAGAAGACAGAGGAGGAACATGTCCATTGCACCTTGACAGGAAGAGTCAAAAGGCTTCTTGTAACTAGTCCACTGGTTATGGATCATAATTTGCATAGACTCTTACGTAGGTTTGTTCAAATCATCTCTTGACATAGGGGGGTATAGGGGATGGATCTCATTCAAAGAAAAATAAACCAGAAAACCCAGCTACGGAGGGACTAAGCATTATTGAGATATTAAATTTAGGCTGTATTATCCTCCTTACATGGAACAATGACATCATTTTCACCGAATACAAAGGATGGAAGATTTCACAAATTGACGAAGGAAGAATGTTTTACCACTTTAATAAAGATGCAAAGCTAGTATGGATAGAATGTTACTTTTTATGGGGAGGGCATTTGTTTACCAGGAAGTCCGACTGGGCCAGAAGCCCACTTTCAGCAGAGGCCTGGGGAGAAAAGCTCCACAGAAATAGAAGCAAAATGCAATAATTATATAGTACAATAGTATACATACACTATGATGGGGAATACACATAGTACAAAAGTACTGCACGGATGCTGCTTAATAGCCCAACAAACATGACCTGGGCTTTTTGAAGATCATTTCTAAATTCTTTATAACAGGACAAAACTAGAGTACTTCCCACTGTTTGCAGGAGCGTTAATTTTACCTTAGACTGTGAGAAAGATGGATTTCAAAGGGGCTTCTTGCCTAGAATCAGGTGAGGAAAGAGAAAAGGGATGAAAGGGGGTGGGAAAATGTTTGCGGGTACATAGAGAATAACTCAGTTTACCTTTTCTAGAGATTCCTTCAAATCAAGCAAGTAGGTCAGGTACAAGTTATGGATCACAATTTGCAAAGACTCTTACTTAGGATTGTTCAAATCATCCCCTGACAATAGGGGGCGTGGGGGTGGATCCCAACTATGTATGAGAGGTAAAGGCATGCATTAAGCCAGATCTGGATCATACCCCATGGCTGCAGCCATCGTTACTCTGGGCAGTTTGCAGGGATAATCCAATTGGAAGGGAGAACTTTTAAATTGTCTGATAAGCAGAGAAAACACAGGCTCCAAAGCAATATATTTTGCATGATGATTGAAAAATTAATAAACCTACAAAAAAGGCATAAAGTATTGATATGGGAAAATGCATTTATCAAGGTAGAGTTGATGGCCAAAGAGTAAAGGAACAAAGAATTTGTAGTGGTTAAAAAGAAGCATTTAGAAGACATACAAAAATAGACTGAGCAGGAGTTAAGATAAATCACTGATGTTTCACTTGGGGAATATAATAAACAACATGAGCTGTGTGTGCTCACATTACAAGTAGAGGCAGAACTCTTACAAGGGGGAGTCCTCATGGATAAATGGTGAGAATAATGTATAATTTATGAAGAGTAAGCAACTTATTACAGATATTAGAAATCTGGAGGGCAATTTGCTCAAGGATTCAAAAGACATTAGATAAACATGTATGGTATATGCTTTTCATATCTGCAGAACAAACATTTCATGATTTAGAGTAGTAGATTGAATTTGGGGAGGGGTCCATGACTGAATTTACAAATTGTATGGTTGCTAGAGCAGGACATGGACAAAAAGGAGGTTAAGACCGCTATCATGTCTTTAAGGTTTTATATTCAGTGGGTCTGACAGATATTCAGCCAGACTTTTTAAATGGGGTGGGGGGTGTGTCTGTTATCTATGACTAGATTATGTTGTACAGCAAAAGGAAAGGGAGATGATAATGAAAAGTTAAACTTCTGACCAATATCTGCTTTAAATCTGGTTTTCATAGCCAGGTAGAATGTTAAAGAAACAACCTGATGAAGTCCTTGCTGGATAGGCCAACAGGGGGGTTTACACAGGAGCTTCATGGACTAGGTCATTTGTGGGCACGTGCCCACTTTATGAAGAAACATAACAGACAAAGTAAAGATGGAATCACTTTTTTGGATATATATGTAAAACATTCAATTTATTTGATTAACATTCACTATTTAGAGGTTCATAGGTTCATACTAGACTATCTGCCCCGGGGCATTTATAAGCCTAGCCCGATTGTGTTTGGCTTAAGCCACCCCTTGATTTGAGTATACTGTGCCCTTTTTAAAGTTTAGTTTACTGTGCCTCTGTCTAATAGTGACACGGAAGTAATTCCCGGGACAAACCTACGATCCCCATTCCACTCATCAAGATTCTTCTTGAAGAGAGTCAGTGAGGTGCTCTGCCTAACATGAATTGGAATTCTATTCCACAGCGAAGGGAGCCTCTGGGTTATGAATCTGTCCCTCCAGCATGTTCTATTTATTTCTGTGCTGAAGTTCAAGTCCCTTGAGCGCGTGGCTCTAAGGGATTTAGATTTACTGAGGTGGAGCATGTCCATTAATTCTGGGTTGGACATAGCTTTATATGTCAGGCACAGATCGCCTCGAAGTAGGCGGTATGCAACTGAGTAGAGCTGAAGTTTTTTTAACCGAGCAGCATATGGCATCTGTTTGAGTCCCTTGATCCTCCTGGTGAGGTACTTTTGGGGTCTTTTTAATTGCTGCAGGTGTCGGGTGAGGTACATCCCAAAGGGGGCATTGTATTCTATGATGGGCCTGATGAGGGATGAATAAAGGGGCACGATTACCTCTCTTGATCTAGATGTGAATCCTTTCATGATGAGGTGGGCTATGTAGAAGGTCTTTCTAACCACTTTGGCAATGTGGTTGTCAAAGGAGAGATTGCTATCAACTTGGGTCCCCAGATCTCTAATTACTTTCTCTGTACTTAATGGGTTACCACCTATATGGTAATTTGTGGGCACATTGTTTTTGCTAAAGGGTGTGACTATACACTTTTTGGCATTTAGCTGTAGACCATGGCTCTGGCACCAGTTATCTGTCTCTGCGAGACCTTTTTGAAGGATGTTTGTGTCAGCTGGAGAGTCGATTATGGCGCCCAGTTTGCAGTCATCTGCGAACTTGGCGAGCCATAGTCCTCCCACGGCCTGAACCTCAGAAAAGTAAATACCGAACAAGAGAGGTCCTAGGACAGAACCTTGTGGGATGCTACTTGTGACCGGTTTCGAGTCTGACATGGCTCCAGCAACTCTGACTCTGTGGGTTCTGTCTTTGAGCCAGTTTGCGACCCATCTTGTGACATAGGGGTTTATATTTAGGCTGGAGAGCTTATCTATGATTCCTGAGTGGGGTATTGTGTCAAATGCCTTTGTGAGGTCCAGATAGGCTGTGTGGACTACCTTCCCTTAATCTATGGCCTTGGTGACTGTTTCGAAGAAGTCGACCAGGTTCAAAAGGCAGGATCTGCCCTTGACGAAGCCAAATTGGGTAGGATCTAGTGTCTGTAGGTTCCCAATGTCTTTGTTTATGAGTTCCATGATGATCCTCTCCATAGCCTTGCATACTAGGCTAGTCAGGCTTATGGGGCGATAGTTTCCAGGGTCCGCAGAGGCGCCACCTTTGTGGAGTGGGACCACTGCTGCTGTACGCCATTCTTTGGGCACATATCCTGTAGTGAGGCTGAGATTGTACAGCAGTTTTACTTGAGGGATTAGTTCTTCTTGGAGTTCATGTAGGATGCAACCCGGGATGCCATCTGGTCCCATGGAAGC
Source organism: Protopterus annectens (assembly GCF_019279795.1). Classification (NCBI taxonomy): domain Eukaryota; kingdom Metazoa; phylum Chordata; order Ceratodontiformes; family Protopteridae; genus Protopterus; species Protopterus annectens. The sequence continues at coordinate 144,701,149 of NC_056743.1, read as the reverse complement.
AGTGTTTTTTGCTTTGGAGAGGGCAGCCTTCACCTGAGCATCAGAGATGTTTGGGAGGCTGCACTCTGCCGGGATAGATACTTGCTCTTTTGGGGGTGGAGAAGTTTGCACTGAACCTGTCTGCCAGGATATTGGCGATGTCTGTGGGTTCAGTGTATTTTTTTCATTTAGAATCAACTCAGAACAAGTCTGGGAGTTGCATCCCAGGTTCCTAACATAACTGAAAAAAGCCTTATGATTGTCTTTAGTGTCCTGTGCAATTTTTCTCTTGAAGCTGGCCTTGGAGGATTTTATGAGGGATCGTAATTTTTGCTAGTACTGATCAGAGATGCCTTCCCTTTTAGGGATTTTGCTCTATCATGTAGTAGCTTCCTCCTTCTGTTGTACAGTTTATTTATGGCTGGGGTCCACCAGACTGGATGCCTGCCTTTGGATGATTGGGTCTTGATTTTGTTTGGGATAGCATGATCCATGCATTCCTGGAGATGTCCGTAGAATGCTTTTATATAGGATTCTGCAGTTTGGGCCGTAGTTTCCACTGGCCCTGGGGCCTTGAAGGATTCCACTTCAGTTTTGAGAAGTGGGAAGTTCGCTTTTGAGAAGTTTTTCACTGTGGTTTTCTGGGCTGGGGGTGGGGTCGGGATGTGGATATCCAGTGAAATTAATATATGGTCTGATCTTACCAATGAGGGATATAGTTCTGGTATGGAGCATAGAGTCCCCATGTTGGTAATGATCAGGTCTAGTATGTTTTCCACTCTTGTGGGAGTGGTGACTAGTTGTTCCATAGCATTTGAGTTTATAAATTCCAGGAACCTTTGGGCTAAGGTGCTGGGGCTTGAGTAATGCTCCCAGTCTATGTTTGGGTAGTTGAAGTCGCCCAATATAATGGTGTTTGGAGAGATCTTAGTGTTCTCCAATGTTTTCAGGAAAGCCGAGTTGGATTCCTGACTTTGAGAGGGTGGTCTGTAGGATGCTATAAACTGAAAAGCAGTCTTGCCCACTGTCAGTTGCACATGGATGGTCTCCGATACTTCGTGCACTGCCACTAACCTGGAGGTGTGGATATCCTTGATAAATATGGAAACTCCCCCTCCTTTTGTGGTTCGGTCCGAGTTTTGGGGCCGAAAAGCATGATATGAGGTATAACCTGGTAGTGCTGGGGTGCTCTCTGGAGCCTTGAACCAGGTTTCTGTCACTGCACAGATATTGATTTTCTCCATACTGAGGAGAGCTTTGATTGCATGCATCTTGAGGTTAAGACTTCTGGTGTTTAGCAGCATTACCCTTAGTTTCTTATTCCTTGTGCTGTCTATGGAGGTGGGTTTGACTTTTGAGCCTTGCCTAAAAAAGGCACTATGGGGGTGGCAAGAGCCTTTGCCAATATCCGAAAGCCCAGGGGTGACAAGTGCAAGCCATCCCGAGCGAAGCAACGTGGCTTGTCGAGCATGTCATCCCAGGCTGACAGACACTGGATCCCCTTTGAATGACACCAACATTTTAGCCAATTGTTAAAATCAATCATTTTGTCTTTATACTGTGGCATCATTCTAGGTGAGGGTAAGATGCTGTTCAAGGTCAGGGTCATACCAGCCTGGGCTACATGATCAGAGAGCTCCTCTATGTCTCTTTTCATGTAGTCAAGGGAGGTACGTCTCAGGTCATTCACGCCAGCATGTACAATGACTGAATCATATTTGTATTTGCTTTGGAGTGACGTGAGTGCTTGCGTTATGTGGCGGATCCTAGCGCCCGACAGGCAGCTCACTGTGACCTTCTCTTTATTCAGCCTGTTGAGTGGGACGTCAGTGTGTCTGACATTGAGTCACCTATTATAAGGGTATCAGGTGTGTTGTTCAGCCTTAAGGGCTGTGACTGCTTGGCACACTGACTTTGTGTGCTATGTGTTGTACGTGTTTTGTTTTGGGGTAGCGTTTGCTTGGATGTCTGCTTTGGAGGTCTCTGTTGCTTAGGTAGATTTTTATTTAGAGCCTCCGAGTATGTTTTTATGTGTTTGGTTCGCTGTTGTGGTGGGACTATGTGATACTGTAATTGTGTTGTGTGAGGTTACTTTCTCCTCCTGACTGGTTACACCAGTTTTGAGATGAGAGAGCTCAGGCTCCAATTTGACTATATGGTTGCATCTCTCACATATATTTGAACCAGTTTGGAGGAGGAGAGGGTTGTCCATGTACATGAGACAGTTGTAACATTGCCTCAAAATTCCCAGATTCACCAGCTGGACTGCAGAGGAAACCATTGACTGACCTTTGGACATGCTAGAGTAATATAGGGAACTGAATTAAAACGGACCAATAGGGGACAAGGTAATCGTAGAGAGTGTAAGAGTAAGTAGTGCTTATGGTTTATTAGTGCTAACTTGTAAGATGACTTATTTGGACCAGTGAGGGGCCTTAGAATGAGAATATGGTGTTTAATTTGAGAGATATAGCAGTTCTAAGGGAAAAAGTGAAGAGCAGACTTTGTGGAGCCAGAATAGTTTAAACCCAATTAGGCCCGCAAAAATGCGCAAAACAGGGTTTTAAGAGAGGGAGATCAAGGAGTTTGGAATTGGCCCAAAATGGCCAATAAAACTGCAGTTTCAAGGCAGTAACCATTCCCACAGGGGCAGGCAGGCTGCTCAATGTTTATCACTGCCACTGATGAACACAGAGACTTCCCTTTAGCCCAAGCAAACAATGGCCTCCAAGAAACTTACAAACAGTTCAGAACAGCAAATCTGTAACTGAACTTTTTTTACACAAAAAAGGGTTTAAGGAATATTGACTCATTTATAGTACCAATGGAGCTGTACGTTGTTTCACACATGCAGAATCAATGTTCTGTGCTGCTTTGTAGCACATAAAAGCAGACCACAAAGTGTTTTCCTTCAGTTTAGCTTAATTGGTGCCCTGAAACTGCAGTATTTAGTGTCATAGTTAAACCATTTAAACATAAGAAAAATTAGTGTAACTGAAAAGTAAGACAATCAGCTGTTTTAATTCTTCAATTGAAAAGATAATTCTGACAATTAATTTTGTTTGACTCTGAGCTCCAGACAGTTTCTCTCCAGCCTGCCAGTAGTCAACAATGAGACACCTCACTTTGTCATTAAGAGTTGATAAGTTAATGAACTGAATCATTTGAGATGTTGGTGAATTATAGAGCCTTTTGGAAGGGTCTGACACAAGTTCTATGCAGAGCTGCCACTTATGCTAGTACTAGCTGGCTGCAAAGGATAGAAGTATTGATTATTTTAGAAAGTTTACAGATGACTGCTTTTTTATTGGGAGAATATATACTAGTGGTTCATAATACATTTCCTAAGGTTATGAAATGTCAGGCCTAGCTCTCAGTAATTTAAAAACAATGCCAGACTGTTAGGGAGGAAAAGTTTCCTGTGTTCTTTTTTTTAATAAAAACATCTTTATTAAATTATCACTTGTGCTATAGTCAATCATACATATTTTTAGTTGCAAGCATTATACATAACTTATAATCTATGCAGTAATTGTCTGTCAGACATTACATAGCTCATTCAAATCCTGTTTTCTTTTAAACCTCATTCCTCCTCCAAAACATTATTCTGTGTATATTGTTCCCAAGTATTCCCATTTTTATAGGTAATTTGCGCCTACCCTTTTCTAAAGACCCATTTTCCACTTGTTTTTTCTCTGTTACTATATTCACTACTTCTAGTACAATTGGTTTAGATGCTGATTTCCTTTTTCAAGCAGCTGCTTTTTTGACAGCCACCATAATTCGACTCAGCAAGGCCTTACTATGTGTAAGCAATTCCGATTCTGTATCATAGCTCAAAAAATCCTTTCCTTAGCAACGCCATTTGGCTCAACCAGTATTTCTGATAGAGTAGCCTGGAGGGTCTTTTTAAAGTCTGCCAGCTCATTACCCTACCAAAACATATGTTTCCAGTTACCCATTTCTTCCCCATCACACCTCCAACATGTGCTATTTACCCGAGGGAAAATTCTTTGGGGTCTACTTGGTGTATAAAAAGAGCTATGTAAACACTTCCAAGCAAAGATCCTAAATCCTCTAGACTTTGTTGCATACTTGGGAGATGTACATATATCCCCCCATTGTTTGTTTGTGAATTGCTTATCAGATCTCTCTTCTCAATCATTTCTAACATCCTCCGATTCTTATAGTTATTATGCAATACTGTATATGCTGTAGTGATTATACCTTTTTGAACAACAGTCTATATTCTAGTAAAAACTCTACCGGTACTGGTCTTTCACTTGCGATCCCCCTGTTTCTTTCTGTTTAGCTGTACTCTCGATATCTGTCCTTGATATGGAAGGCAATCTCTAGACTGCATTTCAAAAGTTACCATCTTAATTTGGTGCAGAATTATGCATACATATCGGTCTGTTACCAGGAGGAGCCTAGTTAATGTGTAAAATAAGATTTTTAGACAAATATCCTAAGCTATATCCAAATTTATTTATTTTTTGCATGTAGAGCAAATGCAGTAAATACTGAGTCTATATTTCATTCTATGTCTGCTTAAGCACTCCTTTATTTCATGCAAACATAAGGAAATTCTAAATATAAATGTACTTTAAAGTCTGGTACTCAGTTCTAGGTTAAAAGAAAAGCTAGAAGATAATGTCTGTGATCTGTATTGTTTGGGAGCTGGGGGCACCTGCATTTTAAAAGCTAATAACGTATCTGTACTAGAGTTTTTTTTTTATTTGGATTCTGCTTTACTCTGCTAGATTCTCTCTAGCTAAATTGCAAATTAAGATAAACTGTTTTCTGAGTCTCCCTATTGGATTCAGTTGCTGTTGTCATTTATTAATATTTATCTTGGTTTATTATTGGGTCTTGGATAAAAAGGTTTATTAGACCAACTTTTAACCAGTTAATGGATGAGATACATAATTGCTTACTTGCACAAACTTTGGAGTTGGGATCATTACGAATCTGTGGTAGGTAAAACTGTAATGGGAGGAATAAAAGGCTAAGCCCATACAGTAGAAGTCTACGATGGCTTACCCACTCCACTCAGCTGCTGTTATCTACATTTTCCTGTTAATGTTTTTAAACGTTCTGCATGCCAGCCACCAGTTCTCCTCCAATAGGTCTCAGATGATTCATGACATTCCACTGACTCTGAGAGAGCAAGCCTGATGGAGCTGTGTATCACTTCAGAATTTTTAATATACTGTGTTTCCAGCAAATATGTGTGTGTCATTTATGGCATTCAATCAAATATTTTTATTGTTCCACTTCGATATATAGCTAAATACAGATAGACAATAGCTTAAAAGGATGTATTCCAATTTTGCACACTTTCATACCATACTTCATTTAAGTTACTCTTTTGTTCTTTCAGTACCTAGTTTTGCTCTTAATCTCCCCATTTTATATGTTTAATAGAAAGAAATGTCTCTGTTTTCCCCATAGCTATTTCATATCGTGTGGATGGTTTACTTAGAAGGTAAAATATTCATGATAAAAAAAAAATCCACTAGCCAAAGAGGAATTACAGACATTGCAGATACTTTGATACAGTATCAAACAGCCATTTTAGTCAGTTGCTCCTTTTTTCAGCAAATGTACTTACAAATTCTGTATTGATAAGCAGAGCCATTTTATTACATTTAAGAATACTGCACACAACATAAATAAAATTTCTGTCGAACTTTTTTGTTTATAAGTTGTAAGTAAGAGCAGAAATGTACACTTCTAATGCATTTCTATGCCCTTTTTTAAACTAGCAGCAGAGGCAATTACAAAGTCAGAAGCTGTGTTCATTATGTAAGCAAATATATAATATAAACATTTAATATTTGTGGATGACCTTTTTAGATTAATTTTTCTGCTCATCATTCCCCTTCAGAGGTTATGGATATACCTGGCATTTCCAGAATTAAAATAAGTAGATATAAGAGGAGTACAAATCAGAATTAATTATACTCCCTCAGGAAAAGTCAGCAGGCTTTGTCTGTAAAGTGGCCTTTAAAACAGCTTTAATTATTTGGGTGCTCACATATACCTTAATACTTAGACATTTTTTAGGTACAAATATTAAGCAGTAAAAGTGCAAATGCATATCCTCTCTGTAAGCATCATTAAATAATGCAGGTTAAAAAGATAGTTGTTTTACAGCAAATTCTATGTCCAGCTTCCTCACCATCAGGCATAGATCACCATAAACAAATCACTTCTATATAAAAAAGGTCACCATAAACATATACATACTATCTGAAATAAGTGTTTGGAATGTTAAGATATAGAAAAATGCTTTAGTAAATATCAGGCCTCAATGAGTTATCTCTGTGAGTACTTGTAGAAGCAGGAATTAGAATAATAGCGTGCTGGATAAACCCATTTATACATTGAATATGACACTGGTGAATGCCCTTACATCAGATCCACTTATATTGAAAAACTCACATCATGAAAACTAATGTTGGATGTGATAACTTCTTCCCTCAACAAAGCATTCTTCAGATAATGTCTGCCTTCATGAATGCAGCACAAAAAGACATATTCAGTAATATGAATACACTTTATCCTCCTCATGTAGTATATTCCTCGTATCATAATTGCTACAAAAGGAAGGACTAGCAAATCATTGCTACAAAAGGAAGGCAATTAAAATTCTGGAAAACAGTCATAACTTCAGTAATATATTTGTGACATTATCTTTCTTCATCTGTAATTGTGAACCCCATAACTCTCATTTCATAATGATTTCCGCAGTTTCATAAATGACCTGTCCTTTATCATAGTTAATCCTAACTTGGCTATAATGCTGCATGCAGATCACTTTTTATATGCAAAGTCTGGTTTGCCTCCTAAAGATGCATGATTATTTTCTGTTAAAGGGCATCTGAATGACGAGGTACTAAATATCAATCTTGCTCTTGGTTTATGATGTCAAAAGATGGATCTTCTACATTTGTTGACTGAATTTTTTAAACTAAAAATATATTCACAGCCTTAAAGTATCCTGATAAATTAAGCTCCTGGGAGCCTATTCCTGGTTGCCTATTGCAGCCTTGGCTTTCAGTGGTCTAACGAAACAAAACTAATTTAAGACCACAATTTTATCACTTGGGCATGGAAAACTACTATAGCAATAACCCACGCCTGGGTGTGGGTAATGCGGGATTTAACCACGGTTGGCGTGGTTTGTTCCCGAGGGCGAAGCCCGAGGCACCAAACAAAGACAACCGTGGTTAAATCCCGCATTACCACACCAGGCGTCAATTGCTATTATACTATGACATTATTTAAGAAAAGAAACAATTACTTTTCTTAAATAATGGCATTGTATAATGCCTGTTTGCTGCCCTTCTGCAGCTGTCTGGCATCCACGGCAGTTCTGATGTACTGCGCATGCCTACACAGTATATCAGAGCTGTGGCCAAAAGCAACGTAGAAAGCAAGATCTCCGTTGCTTTTTTACTGTTTCGCTATGTTAAATGGGTTTAACATAGCGAGACAGATTTAAAATAAGCAACTGAGATGTCCATTGCTTATTTTAAAGCTGTCTCGCTATGTTAAACCCATTTAACATAGCGAAACAGTAAAAAACAATGGAGATCTTGCTTTCTCCGTTGCGTTTTTTTTAAACCTGTCTCGCTATGTTAAATGGGTTTAACATAGCGAGACAGCTTTAAAATAAGCAACGGAGATCTCCGTTGCTTATTTTAAAGCTGTCTCGCTATGTTAAATCCATTTAACAAAGCAACTTTAAAAAGCAACGGAGAAAGCAAGATCTCCATTGCTTTTTACACACTGTGTCGCTATGTTAAAGGAGTTTAACATAGCGAGACAGCTTTAAAAAAAGCAATGGAGATCTGCGTTGCTTTTTTTAAACCTGTGTCGCTATGTTAAACTCTCTTAATATAGCGAGACAGTGTTTTAAAAAAAGACTTATACTAATCCAAAAAGTCCGGGCGACCGGACCTTTTTCCATTAGTATAAGTCGATTTACAATGTGCATGCTGGCCAATCAGCGTGCACGTTTTGGAATATTAATAGGGGGTCATGGTATAATAGAAAATATTTGAATCTGGATGATTAAAATAATTGGGAAAACATTAGATTTTCTTGAATTTGGAATTTTAGGACAGCACAACATTAACATATATTTCATTTACATTAATTTGCTAAAATTATAGTTACATTTATTGCTTGCATAGTATATTTCTGTTTCAGTATATAAAAATACACTCCGAAATTATAATAGAATTATGGTAGGGACCTGAAACTACACTTAAAATCTATGATTTTTTTCTATGAATTTTATCTTATTATAATGTAATTTCACATTTTTCTGTTAATGTTTTAAAATGTTCTGCATGCCAGCCACCAGTTCTCCTCCAGTAAGTCTCAGATGATTCATGACATTCCACTCACATAGGTGAAAGCAAGCCTGATGGAGCTGTCATCCAGAGACATATAAAGGTAGTTTGACCGGGCCATACACAGATCATAAGTAGGCTGCTACATCCTAATGCCTACAAAATGGTTCATCTGTTCTGTACTTGTCTCCGTTGATATGATAGCCCATGAGTTAGCAACATTATCTATAAACACTGACCCTGCTGTGTTGGTGATCATATAAATACTAACCTCTCTCCTCAAGACTGCATTACACCCTCCCCATGTCTCCGCACACTTCTGGTCACACTCCCCACTAAACATTTCTTGCATCACCTAAATTTTTAACAGAAAAAAACAGTGCACTTAAGCATGTCACAGTGAGTACACATGCACGTAGTGTTGATAGTGTATGAAAGGATATTTCAATTGTTTTTCTATAGGCATTGTTTACCAGGGTTACTATATTTGAAACATTTTATGGTAGTAAGACCATCAGGGATTTAAATGCCCCATACAGACAAGGTTTGGTTTGCAGTTTAAAAATTTCAAATACTTTATATTTGTTAGTGTGGAATTTAATGAAATGGGTGGAAATTTTGGAACACTTTTAGAATAGAGAGATTTGGAATGGCAACTATTTAAGTACAGATACTCATTCACTGTTTCTGCTAAGTGCCTATTAAAATCAAAGGTACAAAAAAAAAAAGCAGGCTTGATAACTCAGCCATTCTGAAGCTTTTGATTGATTTTGTTAAAAACAGATTTTCCAGCTCCCCCAATAAAAGAACGACAATGCATTAGGTAGATTGGAATCTGTAAATAGGCCTTGGGTGTGTGTGTGTGTGTGTGTGTGTGTGTGTGTGTGTGTGTGTGTGTGTGTGTGTGTGCGCATGCGGTGTGGAAGAACAACTGTGGCAGGTCTAGCGACCCACAGGTGTGAACCTTGGCTCTAGATGATTGTCAATATTGCTGTGACACCCTGACCCCATGTGCAAAAAAATTGGAAAAGGGAATGTGGATGGATATATTACTATTAGTGTACCTCTGCCTGTTCCGGCCAAATCTTTCTCCAGCCAGGGTGTTAACAGTGTCCCCTCAGCTCCAGTATGATTCCTGATTTGCCATAACCTTATTTTCCCCTTTTAATAATCAAACAAATATATGATTATTGGAAAGGAGATGGGGGAATAAAAAAGAGGGGACGCTACAGTGGCTCAAGCCCTTAAAGCATTGTAGATAGTGTTTTCACTCATTAAATATGTATCATTGTGGGAGGGAGGAAGAGGTTCTCTTTTTTAGTCACTCACTAAATTGATGGTTCGAAGGTGACGAGATGTTAAATTTCTGTTTTGAAACGCAGAACATGCCAAATGCTGACCAATCTCCTTGATGACTGTGTTTTGTGGCAAATACTTGTCAAATACAGACCTCCCAACTCCCCATAGCAAAACAATAAAGATGGTATTTGCTGTCACAATCATTTCTTTTATCAATACATCAATTAACTGAGCCTTTGAATTTTCAGATTTAACATTCAGATAACAAACCACAACACTTAACATTTAATACCACCATTACTAAATATCAATTGATTCTGATTGGTGTACCCCCGTCTGTCCTGGACAAAGCATTCTCCAGCTGGGGATATGCATAGTGTCTCCTCAGCTCCAATATGACTCCTCACTTGCCACAAGCATATTTTTTCCCTTTTAATAATGAAACTACTATATGATATTCAGAAAGGGAAGAATGACTAAAAGGGAGGGGGGCACACAAGCCCAAGGCCACTAGCATGTTCACATACTGTTACCCCTTTGCTAAACCTAATGTTGATGTCTTAACTATCTCTAAAAGAGAAAATTTAATAAAGTTTTATTTCCTGTATTTGCATCACCAACTATAAATTAAATAGATCCCCCAATGTCATTCAAGTGGACTCCGTTTCATCTGTAAAAATCTGGGTCAGGATTGTTCAAGTCAGGATGTTCAATCAGAAAAAAAATCCCATGTTATTGGATTCTCTGTCTGTTTAAAATCATGCAGGAGTTTTTGATCACTTAAGAGTTTTGAGCACCAGTCTGTGATAGTCTTAGCAGCATGAAAGACCAAGCTATTAACATATCAAGAAACTTCTGATGCTGGTTGTTTAAGTCTGTCAAAATTTTGCTGAGGAGATTATACTTGGGGATATAAGCTAGATTACCACCTCCAAAGTGAATAATACATGCATAGGGGGTTCGGTTCATAGGTTGGTACTAGGCTATCGGTCCTAGGGGCCTATACACAACCTAGCCATAACAATTACCTGGCTATTTCTTCCCTAGACCCTTGCCTAAGGTCATGTAGAATGAATTCCCCAGGAAAGACAGCAGCTCATGGAAAAATACATCTGAAATGCCTTTCTGTTCTAAAACATAGGGTGTGGATCAATGCCAAGATTCTTTTCACTGACTGTTAATGAGGATCTGAGGGCAGGCCTTTGAATTAATGAGTAATCAGTGACCTGGAGTACTCATGGACATCATAGGAATATGCAAGATTTTATTACCTTGTATAGCTTAAGAAGGTATTTTCCATCTATGTATGCTTTAATATCTGTATGGATTGTCTCCCTATTTTAAAAGAATATGAAGTGTATGCTTCTTTCACAGTAACCCTGACTGATTAGAACATTTCTGATTATATTGTTAGTATCTTTTATGGACAATAGCTATCCTCTGGGGTACTAAAATAACAGTTGATGATTTCTGGAAAGAGAGGGGCCAATGAACCAACCACAAATCCATTAATCTTTCTACGTGCAAATAAATCACCTGACCACAGCTCATTTAATCTATTTATATATTTCTTTAACAAAATTATAACATACTTGTTTATCACCACTTCAACCAGTAGAGTGACAGCAGTAATTCATTGATCCTAAAAGCCCCAGCATACATCCAACTGAACAATGCTACCCAAAATACTAATGTGTGGAACTCTCTAATTGACTCTCTCATCCCTTTAATTAAAAATGGCATTAACTGAGCCCATAATGGTTTCCTAGAACCTTTGTATCTGACATTCATGCAACTCCAACCTTTAACCAATCATGTAATTATTCAGTGTTTTAGCAAATCCCGCAAACCAAGACAGTGAGCTTACTAACCTAGTGCCACAATCGTAACAAGGATGGGAGCTGGGCAGTCTCCTGAAGAGCACGTATGTAATATCAAACAAAAAATACAGTGCAAGTGTCAATGTCTATACTTACTAACCTAGTGCCACAATCGTAACAAGGATGGGAGCTGGGCAGTCTCCTGAAGAGCACGTATGTAATATCAAACAAAAAATACAGTGCAAGTGTCAATGTCTATACTTACTAACCTAGTGCCACAATCGTAACAAGGATGGGAGCTGGGCAGTCTCCTGAAGAGCACGTATGTAATATCAAACAAAAAATACAGTGCAAGTGTCAATGTCTATACTTACTAACCTAGTGCCACAATCGTAACAAGGATGGGAGCTGGGCAGTCTCCTGAAGAGCACGTATGTAATATCAAACAAAAAATACAGTGCAAGTGTCAATGTCTATACTTACTAACCTAGTGCCACAATCGTAACAAGGATGGGAGCTGGGCAGTCTCCTGAAGAGCACGTATGTAATATCAAACAAAAAATACAGTGCAAGTGTCAATGTCTATACTTACTAACCTAGTGCCACAATCTAAACAAGGATGGGAGCTGGGCAGTCTCCTGAAGAGCACGTATGTAATATCAAACAAAAAATACAGTGCGAGTATCAATGTCTATACTTACTAACCTAGTGCTACAATCGTAACAAGGATGGGAGCTGGGCAGTCTCCTGAAGAGCAGGTATGTAATATCAAACAAAAAATACAGTGCAAGGATAATGTCTATACTTACTAACCTAGTGCCACAATTGTAACAAGGATGGGAGCTGGGCAGTCTCCTGAAGAGCACGTATGTAATATCAAACAAAAAATACAGTGCAAGTGTCAATGTCTATACTTACTAACCTAGTGCCACAATCGTAACAAGGATGGGAGCTGGGCAGTCTCCTGAAGAGCACGTATGTAATATCAAACAAAAAATACAGTGCAAGTGTCAATGTCTATACTTACTAACCTAGTGCCACAATCGTAACGAGGATGGGAGCTGGGCAGTCTCCTGAAGAGCACGTATGTAATATCAAACAAAAAATACAGTGCAAGTGTCAATGTCTATACTTACTAACCTAGTGCCACAATCGTAACAAGGATGGGAGCTGGGCAGTCTCCTGAAGAGCACGTATGTAATATCAAACAAAAATACAGTGCAAGTGTCAATGTCTATACTTACTAACCTAGTGCCACAATCGTAACAAGGATGGGAGCTGGGCAGTCTCCTGAAGAGCACGTATGTAATATCAAACAACAAATACAGTGCAAGTGTCAATGTCTATACTTACTAACCTAGTGCCACAATCGTAACAAGGATGGGAGCTGGGCAGTCTCCTGAAGAGCAATTATGTAATATCAAACAACAAATACAGTGCAAGTGTCAATGTCTATACTTACTAACCTAGTGCCACAATCGTAACAAGGATGGGAGCTGGGCAGTCTCCTGAAGAGCACGTATGTAATATCAAACAAAAAATACAGTGCAAGTGTTAATGTCTATACTTACTAACCTAGTGCCACAATCGTAACAAGGATGGGAGCTGGGCAGTCTCCTGAAGAGCACGTATGTAATATCAAACAAAAAATACAGTGCAAGTGTCAATGTCTATACTTACTAACCTAGTGCCACAATCGTAACAAAGATGGGAGCTGGGCAGTCTCCTGAAGAGCACGTATGTAATATCAAACAAAAAATACAGTGCAAGTGTCAATGTCTATACTTACTAACCTAGTGCCACAATCGTAACAAGGATGGGAGCTGGGCAGTCACCTGAAGAGCACGTATGTAATATCAAACAAAAAATACAGTGCAAGTGTCAATGTCTATACTTACTAACCTAGTGCCACAATCGTAACAAGGATGGGAGCTGGGCAGTCGCCTGAAGAGCACGTATGTAATATCAAACAAATAATACAGTGCAAGTGTCAATGTCTATACTCATTATGCTGTTTCAAATCATTTTTCCAGAGCTGAAATATAAGGTGGTCTTATTTTTTGGGCCCATGAGTTAGCTAGCACTAAGGATGACCAAGAAGCTGTATTTGTGGAGGTATATGGTGAGCCTCTGGCAATAAAGTCTGAAACCTGCAAAGCTGTAGATGGGACAGGCTGTCAGCTGTATTATTTTTGCTACCAGGTAAGTGCTTAGCAAAAAGAAATGGTCAGATTGATTCTTAAATGACATAACACGAGTTGCCTTAGTACTGACTGAACTCTGGGAGAAAGAGAGGGCATTCTTCTAATTATTTGGACCACCACCTGGTTATCAAAGTAGAATGAGTTTGTTGCTCTTAAAATAATTTTGCCATATGTATATACACTGCCACACATATGGGTATATATCTTTATATCTTTCTTAACTGCTTCATGCAGAGAGGCTGGGCATATCATTGAAAACCATTTTTCTCCAAAATATGGTCCCATTCCTTACCAGCCATTGCATCTGTAAAGAGTTGTAATGAATCTGAAGACATCAAATTTGTTTGCCATAAAATGACCCCATTCAACTGGTCTAAGAATGTCTTCCATAATCTTAAATCTTCCTTTACTCTTTTTTTGGTTCACACCAAGTTGTTTTTTCCAACGCTCTCTGAATAGGTAGACTAGTGACCTGGTGAAGGTTCTGCCTGGTTGAATTGTTCTCCAAGTGAAGTTGATGGTGCCTAATAATGTCATAATCTGACAGACTATCTTTTTGTCTGGTCATAAAGGTGTTTACAGTCTGATCTCAGTTTTCTCCTCGGGGAGTTTGTGATTCACTTGTGACACTAATTTCTAACCCTAAGAAGACATTATTGCACCAAGAGTAACCTCCTATCTTGTCATCCACTAGTGGAACTTACAAGTAATTGCATAAATCGATGAAAATGTCTATCCCTAAGCTGGTGCTGTATTCAAATTCAGCTATGATTAAAAAGTCAGTGAGGTAATATAAAGCTGCTTGATTTGATGCCCTTTGCTCCCAGCACCATTGAAGGGCTTTGCTTCAAGGATGGAACATGCTGTAGAGTAACCCTCTGGCACATCGCTGTGTCAAAAAGAAACTGGTTTCAGAAACGCCACTCAAGCCTTGGCCAATTTTATTTTTCTGTATGGGTCATAATCTCAATGCCTCATTGATCTCCAGTTTGCCTAGACAAGGTTCCTTGAAAGACCTAATGACATAAGCTACCTCATCTAATGCAGCATTTTTTCTGGAGGATTAAACCTGTCAGTGATGTCATGAACTGCTCCTGGGGGGATGTAATGGACCCAGAATTCTGCATGACTGAACTTTTTACTTATGATGCTTGCTATATCATCGCCCCTCCCTTGTGGGGATTTCAAGTTTTTGACTAGTTTATTATTAAAAAGGGCAGCAGATTTTGAAGAAAACCCAATGGTAAAACCTGTATTAACACATGTGCAACAGTGCGATTTAGGTAAGCTTCTAATTCTAGAGCTAGTACATCCACTTCAATGTGGGGAATGATATGCTATGGTATTGCAGACCACATTGTAAGAGGAGCCTCTGAAACCTCAAAAGGAGCCTTTTTCTTAAAAGGGAGTTTGCCTTCCTAGGGTTGTGGTGTCATTAATGTTGCAGATGTCCTAGTCTGGCTTAACATTTGCTAGCAGTTAAAAGTTGGATGGGCTTTACCTCATTGGGAATGTGAGTGAGTGAAGTGGCAGGCTGGCCAAAACATCTACCTCTTTTGGACAAATAGCGTGATTTGATATCTTGTGATCCTTGATTACAGCCTGAGTGATTTGACCTGGCTCTTTCTAGCATTGTGTTCAACCAAGCATCTTTTGTACCATGTAATGTCTTTATTGATAGATTTTAATTTCTTGAACATTTGGGCATAAGCTAACCATGCTACGCACTCCTGTCCCAAATTTGCTTAGCTTCCTTGTTTGTCAAAAGGTAATAAATGAATGGTAATGCCAATTCAGGGTCTTTTCCTGTGAGCACAGCTACATATAGTAAGAATCCTGTCATCCAGTTTTCCCATGTCTTAAGGGCCTAATTATTCATTTTGCCTTGCCTAAAGCAGCAAGTGGTGCCATTAAGTCTTTGTAACTTGATTTCTCAGCTTCCAGTAGTCTCTATATGCCATCCACATCCATTAATTTGAATATCACAATGTATTCTCCCTTAATTTTCTGTTTAAGGGCTTTTGGCGTTGTGGGCAATTGATTGAGCTCCTAGGGCATTCCCATCTGAACCCATTAGAAATGGAAGGTTACCTAATGTCATCATAGGAGACTGCAACACTGGGGACCTAGTTCCTTCTGTCCTTTTGCTAAGCGACTCTCGTAGTGCTTTTCCTCTGCTTTCATGACCCAAATTTCCTAAGCTATGTGTGGAAGCCCATTGTATAAGAACGTCTTACCCATCTCCCCGAGATCATAGCATCTGGCCAAATCCCTTCTCTAAAACCAGATCAAATAACCTCCCTTGCCAGAATTTGTCAGCGATTCTAAAAAAACTCATGCAAGTACTATTCCTGTATCTGATTTAATAAGACTTCCCAAACTCTTGCCTCTTCTCACTTCAGTGTTTAATTGGCTGTATCCTCCTCTGTGGGTGTCACAATAACAGTTTTTGTTACACTGTCCAAGATACCCATGCCATTTGACATTTTCTGTGACTTCCTCCAGCTTTTCTTGCATGTGGTTTCTATAGTTTGGGTTGCATCTAATTTGGCTATTGCCCATCTTTTGGAACCTAGTGGGATGCTTAATCCACCAACTTCCAGATCTTTGAAAAGCTGTCTGGCCTCTGCAGTTACTCTTTCCCATCATGCCTTCAAATGCTGAAGAGATACTGCACTTGAAAAGAGAATAAAATACATAATCTGTCAATAATGACTAGTCCCAACTATGCCCACTCGCATGTAAAGCCTTTCCCATCTAATATAATATTATGTAGTATCTTTACTCATTGTCGTTCCTGCAGTGATCATGATCCTCATGGGTCTATATTAGCAAATCAAAGGAACTGAAATGTGAATACCATTTCATCGACAAGTGTCGGACTTGAGGGTAACTGAATGGCCACATAACCGATTTTTTTCTTAGGGAAAAAAAATTGGTAGGCCAACTACACACAACACACCAGTACAAACATAAAGTGAGGGGCTTCACTCCTACACCCTCAATGTGAGGGGGGGGCTGTGTCCCTCACACCCCCCTAACTAAATATACTAACTCCAAGATCACGCTACAGTGGGGAAAAGGGCAAATTCACAGTCATGGCCAACCGATTTTTTCCCTAGGAAAAAATTGGTGATCTGGCCGTTTGGTTACCTATGAGTTCAAAACGTGTGTCAATGAAACGGTATTCATGTTTCCATTCCTTCAATTTGCTAATATATAAATCCATCCTTACTACTAATGTAGTACCTAACTTGTCATTCCTGCAGTGATCAAGATCTTCATTGCCAATATAGTTCCCAACTCATTGTTGTTCCTGCAGTGATCACGATCCTCAATACCAATGTAGTGCCTAACTCATTGTTGTGCCTGCAGTGATCATGATCCTCGCTACTATTGTAGTACTTAACTTGTCATTCCTGCAGTGATCATGATCTACACCAGTGTAGCACCTAACTCGTTGTAGTTCCTGCTGTGATCATGATCCACATCAGTAATGTAATGACTAATTCATACTGTCTATATTATAACCTCAAATGATTAAAAGAGCGAACGCTCTTTAATTGACCCCTTAAAATCAAAAGCGCTAAATCCCAAACACACGGAACAGAGATTTTTTTTCCCCCCCAGAGAAAAAAAATCACTGGGCCATTTTTGGGACTTTGCCATTTCCTCCACTGTGGTGCAATCATGGAGTTGGTATATTTAACTAGGAGGGTTGTGGGTGTGTTTGGATTTTTTTTTTGAGGTGCAGCGATTTTTTTCCGTGGGGGAAAAAAAAAATCACTGTTGGTTGCATTTGGGATTTAGTGCTTTCAATTTTTAGGGGTGGATTACAGAGCATTCGCTCTTAATCATTCGAGGTTATAATATAGACCCTAATTCATACTTCCTGCAAAGATCAAGATACTCACTACTAATGTAGTGCCTAATTCGTTGTACTTGATGATGTGATCATGATCCTTTCTACTAATGTAATGCCTATTTCATTGTACTTCCTGCATTGATTTCCACCAAGAAGTTTATCAATTAATTTGTTACAGTGTGTAATCAACACTCCTTTTTCTATGATGAACTTGGTTTATTCGTTATTTTCAGAGTTGACCTCGGTCATTAAGCATGTGTTTATTTTTGGATCTGGTTACTGTGTGTGTCTACATTAAGCACAAGTGCACTCAGTTCTATTTCAGTAGTCATGTACAAAGTTGGTTGGACTGTATTTGAGCTGACCCTGGGAAATTTTCATTTCTGTATATGGGTCATATATTATGGCTGCTCCAATGGATTTTAATTTGTTTTTTGATGGGATGACTTTTAAGAAAAATACTTGATTGTTTCCCTATTTTTTTTTTTTTGATTTTTGTTTTGGGGAGGGGGGGGGTCCTGCAGATTCAAATGTGAAGGCATGGATTCCATGTTTATTAACACAAGAGGAACATAACATGAGTAAAGCATTTGCTGATCTGACATTGACTTCCAGGAAGTTGAGATCACATATTTGTCAAAGCACATCAACAACAGGGTATGGCACTTAAGGTGCTTGGAGTCTTTTTACTTTACAACCAGGTGTTAGAATTGAAGGATGACCATTCATGCAACAATGGGGAGCTATACAGAAGGCAGCCTCCTATATGTTTGACTGCTTAATTCGTTTCTATCGGTATTGTCAGTTTGAAAGAAGCTTTGATCAGTTATGTTATTCAAATTACTGTTTATCATAACCCTACTTCATTTACATCTTTGTTCAGCCAAATGCAGTCACTTAATTCTGAATTAGTCTCATAAACATGAGAAGTTTAGGTGGGATCTTAAGGACTGCAAGTTAGGATGGACATTCACTAACTGAAATCCAGAAAAACAGGGCATTTTTTTTGGTAGGAGGCAGAAGCAGTTCTCACGAGTGCCTGTCGGACGCTACCTGAGTTTTTCATTTCCGAATTGAAGTTGAAGTCTTCTAAAGCTAAGTACCCCATCGGGGATCCTTTTTTCTTACTCTATCCAATGTCAGAAAAGTTAACAATTGTCTCGCCTGTGGAAAGCAAATACCACACCGAGACTTTCATTCCTACTGTGTCACCTGTTTAGGCCCAGACCATGACATTCCCCACTGTCACTTTTGTGCTTTGTTCAACGCCAGAAATATATTTCATTGGGCCCTTATTGTAGCTAGATATATTTGCTGTCAGTCCTCGACTTCCGATATGGCTTCGGTAAGCCATCTGAGAACTGATCTCCCAAAAAAAAAAACAAGGATAAAGGCAGAGACAAGACCGCACAGGTCTAAAACTGCTGACGACACATCTGTTAAGCTAGTCATCAGTTCTCCAGTCCTCAGTGAGGTGCTTTCGCAGACCCTGATGCCTGCTTCTGTGGATTTGCAGCCCACTACCGAGACCCTTTTGGAGTCTGGTAAGCCGCAAGACTCTTCTTCGGCTAAGGATCCTGCGGATGTCTCTACCTTGGATGGGTCCGTAGCCACTGATCAGGCACCGACTTCCGAGGAAGTACTTTGCACTACCAATACTCGACACAGATCGACTTCTTTCGCATCTACAGTTCTTTTGAAAACTACCGAGTTTCTAAGGCCCAGGGTATGAACCACACCCAGAAAGACCCAAGTTCAGGCCCCTGCTTCCTTGCCTCAATCTCAAATGCTTAAAATGACAGAATACCTTATAATGCTTATCAGGGGAAGCCAGGCTACCCCTTTCAAAAGAAAAAGAGACTTATCCCCAGTAGTTTTATCTGAACAGGAGTCCGATGACTCTGACGCATCTGAATATGAAGATATGCAACCCCTCTCTGCTTATGAGGATTCTGATGCAGAGGAATCCATCCCTTCAGCCTCTCCACTCAAAGACTTTTCCTTTGGGGAAAGCCTACATACCTTAATGGAGCATTTGCAGTGTGAATATCAGGACTACCCTCAGTCAAAAAAGAGACTTCAGAATTCTTAGATCTTCCACACAGCAGACCTCTGACCATTCCTCCTGTCCTGGATGTTGTGGATGATATTTTTATGGAATCCAGTCTGATCCCTGACACCCTCCCTCCTGCTCCCAGGAAATCTGACAGGTACTATAGAGTCCCTGACTCTCACAAATTTCTTTTCAAAAATCCTACTGCTGACCCCGAGGTCCTCATTCAAGGACCTAAAGGAATCAAAGCAACTTCAGCTGAGAATCCCACCCCTTCAGATAGGGATTCCCAAGCATTAGACAGATGGGGTAAAAAAGTATACACCTCTGCTACCCTTGCTATTAGAGCACTAAATTGTCATTTCCATATGCTGAAATATCAGCAACATACCATTAAGCTCCTCAAACAAAAAATATCTTCTTTCCCTGCTTGTGCAGAAAATAGAGTTACAAGAGTTAATGCATTCTGCAAGTCAAGTAACCAAGCACACCTTACAATGTGGTTTTGATGCCCTAGAAGCATCTTGCAGGGCAGCAGTTACTGGTTCTGTACTTAGAAGACATGCTTGGCTTAAGGAACAGACCTTTCCAGACCATGTCCAATCCAGATTATTGGATGCACCCTTGCACAAAGACAACTTATTTGGCACCAAGGCAGAAGAGGTCCTAAAAAAGATGGAAGAGAAAGCTAAATCTATGCAGACAGACTTCTTAAAGGTCCAGCCACCAAGGTTCAGTAGGCATTGCCCTTCCAAGCACTGGTCCTTTCCTACCCCACTCCAGGTCAGCTCAGCCCAGACCCAGGGGAAGCAGGCCACCCGGACAACAGCCCCAGGGAATGCAGAGATCTAAGCAATGGAGTTCCTCTTCTTCAAAACCAGAGAGTTCAAAGCCACCCCTTATGGTAAGAGCTCGCAATGAATTTACACCTCCACCCCCTCCCTCTGCCCACCTACACTTGCCCCTAGGAGGAAAACCCTCCTTCCACACAAGCAACTGGGCCACCATTACCAACGACTGCTGGGTCCTCAACATAGTGTCCCAGGGATACAAATTTTACTTTCACATTCTGCTAACCGCAAAAGGGTTCCCAGATCTTCCCCCAAACCAGTGGGCAGAGGCCAAAAAGCAAGTCTTTTCCCTTCTCTCTATGAGGGCAGTAGAGCAAGTTCCTGCAGAACAGACAGGCCAAGGTTTCTACTCCAAACTCTTCCTGGTACGCAGAAAAGAGCGCACATAGCACCCCATGCTCAACCTATCCATACCTACGCTTCAGAGCAGGATCACTGCAATTTCAGTTATCTGTGCTTCCTGTTGGCTTATCCACTACTCCTAGAGTTTTTACAAAATGTCTGGCTCCCGCCATTGCTTTTTGCAGGCAAAGAAATATTCAAATTTACCCATACTTAGACGACTGCCTGATTCAGGCAGGCAGTCAGGAAAAGCTGCTAAAGCACCTGACCTTTGTAAAGGACCTACTGACCTCCCTGGGGTATACTATCAATGAAAAGAAATCAAAACTAGTACCCACACAACAAATTGTATTCCTGTGAGCAAGCCTGGATACAGCATCCCAGATGGCATTCCTTACACCAGAAAAACAAACCTACCTGACAATCTACTTCTCTCAAATAGCCACCAGGACCCAGTTATCCACAAGGAAAATCCTGCAAGTTCTAGGGTTCATGGCTACTTCCATTCTACTCATTCCATGTGCCAGACTGCATATGAGGAAACCACAATGGTACCTAAAAAGCCTTTGGTGTCAGCACTCGCAAGACCTGGAAACTCTTATACCAGTGATACCCTGTCTAAGGAAAGATTTTCTTTGGTGGGCAGCAGCATGCTTCCACAACAAGGGACTTCCCTTCTCACTAACCCATGCCACCCAGACCCTCACCACAGATGCATCAGACTATGCCTAGGGTGCACACCTGAATGGCAGCTGCATTCAGGGCCAATGGAGCCCAAATCAAAGACATCTGCACATCAACCAAAAAGAGATGTTAACTGTTCAGCCATGCCCTGACAGCTTTCAGACCTCTACTCTCCCTGGGGCCTCTGCTGATCAAAACAGACAACACCACAGTGATGTGGTACATCAACAAGCAGGGAGCAACTCACTGTTATCCTCTGTGCAGGCTCACCATGACCCTTTGGCACACAGCCGCAACCATGCAACTACACCTGTTAGCACAGTTCCTGCCAGGCTTCGTAAACTCTCTGGCAGACAATCTAAGCAGAAACCTGCTAGACCCGCACGAGTGGCAGCTAGACCAAAGAACCTTCACCCTTGTAACCCAGAAATGGGTCACCCCGAAGGTTGACCTCTTTGTCTCCAACTCCAATCATCAGCTCAGCAAATTCTGCACCAGGGAACCTCACAGCAAGGCCTGGAAAGTGGATGCTCTATCCTTCCAGTCAGTAAACCTCTCAGTCTATGCATTTCCCCCTGTACCACTCACTTCAAGGGTACTGCTCAAAATAAGGGAGGAAAAACCGAGGACAATCCTGATTGCCCCAGACTGGCCATGGCAGCACTGGTACCCACTGCTGCGCAGTCTGTCACCCCTGCCACCATGGCACCAACCTCAGATCCCAACACTCCTGACCCAGAGGAATGGAGAATTCATGCATCCCCAATTGCAGACCCTCAATCTGTCAGCCTGGCTTATTCCCTGACCTCTCCTCAAGCTGCGAGTCTAAGCAAATAAGTTCTAGATGTTATACATGAAGCCAGATGCCCTAGCATTAGAAAGTCTTATGCTGACAAGTGGAAAAGGTTTTGCACCTGGATCCAGGCTAAGGGAGCCGGAACAGCACAGCCCACCCTACCTCTCATCCTGGATTACCTGGTATACCTACTACACAAGGGGGACCTGAACTCTGTGTTGGAAAAGCTCACCCTGCCTCCCTTTGAACCTGCAGCTTCAGCAGAGTTAAAATTTCTCTCTTGGAAGACAGCCTTGCTTCAGGCCATCACTTCAGCTAGAAGAGTATCAGAGCTACAAGCACTTATGGCTGTAGAGCCATTCATCATTTTCCATGCTGACAGGGTCTTCCTCAGGACTAGCTCATCATTCATGCCAAAAGTGGTGTCCAGTGTAGCTCTCAACCAATCCATTCATTTGCCCACCTTTTTCCCTAACCCACAAGACAAGGGAGAAAGGATTTTGCACACTCTAGATGTGCACAGATAGCTCAGATTCTACCTAGACAGGACTAAATGTTTTAGAAAAACTGATCAATTGCTAGCCAGCTTAGGTGCAGAGGCAGAGGGCAAGGCCATATCCAAACAAGCAGTTTCCCAATGGATAGCACATTGCATCCATTTCTGCTACAAACAGCAAGGGGGTCAGGACACATTCCACCAGAGCAACCTCCACCTGTGCAGCTTTCCTCAGAGGGGTCTTCACCAGAAACATCCTGGAGGCTGCAACATGGACTTCTGTTCATACCTTTACCAAGCATTACCACCTGCTGATCTTCTCCAAATCCAAGGCAGGCTTTGGCACTGCAATCTTGCAGGGCATCCTAGCCAGCCCCCAGTCTTCTTGACTACCTCTACCCTTTTCTTCAGCTTTGGGAATCAACCCAAATGTGATGACTGCAACAGTGAAACATGAAGAACATAGTACAGTTGTGTACACTTACCATAAATGTAGATGTTCTAGTGTGTATTTACTGTTGCAGTCCTGGTTTCCCTCCCTCCATCCCTCTTGCCCCTCTCTCTCTCTCTCTCTCTCCTTACAAGGAATGTTTGATATTTACTTTCTACTGATGTTGGTGTTCCACCATAACCTAGCTCCTTATTGGGGGCTCCTGACATTTAGGGCAAGAAAAACTGATGTAATGGCATTGGCTGCCTGTTTTTATACCGCTGATGACCTGACGTCAGTCCTGTCGTAACAGTAACTGACACAGAAATACTAAGACTCTGGTATTTGGGCCGATTGGGGGCTACCCTGGCTGGGATAACAAAAATGTGATGACTGCAACAGTGAATACACTCAAACATCTACATTTATGGTAAGTGTACACAAATTTACTTTCCTCAGTCTGTATTTCCAGACAATTGCTTAGAGTCTGCAATATTTTTAAATATTATTAACTTATATTTATGTATTCTGATGTTTTCTTATTACAGTAATATCTTGGAGCTTTTTTCTTTGTGTTCATATGCATGCATGTAATGTGTTTTTTAGATTGTCTCCCTCTTATTGACAGTCCTTGATAAAACACAGACATTTTTGTCCTTTTCATAATAAGTCTGCTATTCTTATATACCCTCTGTTGATTGCTAATGAACAGTGCTAGTATTAGAGGCAGTAAGTCCTATTCACCCATTGAACAGTCTTAAGATCATTTCTGTTTGTTACTTTTTAGATGTTCATTGGATAATGCTTTTTAATTTCAAGGTAGTACTGCATTTCTTTTCAAGCTGTCTTCAGATGTCTTTCAAATAATCGTAAACACTTTGAAAACGTGAGGAAACTGATCTGGTATTTTGTACTCTCTTCAGCATTCTGTGCTACTCATTTAATGCTTACATTTCCCACTACTCCTCCCTTCCTTTTGGGATATCTATTGATTTTTTTGTTAGTTTTGACATACCAGGAGTTTATGCAATTTTCTAATATAACCCCCCCCCCACACACACACACACACACACACTTGTGTTGCATGCTGTTTTTCTTAGTGTCTGTTATATCATTATATAAATAAACTATCACCATTTCTCTCATGTAACATGTCTTAGGGCTATTTTCATTTGTTGAAATTCTAACCAATCTGGTCTGAGCAACTCAGAGTTTTTACTGAAACTTTCCAAAGAGTGCATATTCTTTTGTCTACTCCTTCCTCGAAAGGCTTTAGAAGGATTATTTTGTACTTCGTTGAGGCTGATTTGGCCTTTGGACATGGATTCCATACTAAGAACTAGTAAAGATGCTGGGTATATTATATGCAAGTAGTGGACAAATCAACTAGAGATTATAAAGTTCTAGATTTAGTTTGGGACAAGGATGTGGACACAGTTACCAAATAAGCAAATGAGGCAGAAGTGATTTGACATTTGGGATGTCATCCAGTAAACATAATAAGAACAGGTCTCAGGACTCAAGTACAAAGTTTGATGATTAGTGAAAAATACTACTATATTCAAAATGAATATTGCTAACGTCCGCACTGGTTAACAAAAAATATTATCTAAGTGATTGAGGTGTTAGAAGAAATCTGAAGACAGCAGTATTAGTGTGGCTAAAGATGAAAACATAATACCCAGTTAAGAACATTTAGCATCCATTTTTTTTAGAAAAGGTTTCAGCTCTTTCCAATTGCTCTTTACCAAACAAAATCAAGATGTATGAGTGCCCTGGTATGTGTCCCACTGTCTCACCCATATTAGTTGAAGAAATACTAAAAATCAATCAACTAATTGGCCAGATAATTTTAATAGTTTTTTTTTTTTTTTTTGTTAACTTTAAAACAAATTTCTAGCTCCCCTGTATACAGTTGCTTTTCCAAATGACCTTGGGAATGTTTATTTTCCTCACACATGGACAAATGCTATCATTATCCTCGAAAAGAAAGGTGACACTTAAAACTCTGTTGACAACTTTAGATCAATACGTTTGAGCAGCAGAATTGGAAAATGCTTAGAACTAGTATTATACAAGTCAATGAAAGAGCAAATTAGTTTAGATCTAAATATTTATCAGTGTGGTTTTATGGATGATCTAGTATGACTAATTTGATCAGTGTTTACCAAGACATCTGGGCAGTGATTGACAAGGGACTGCCTGTGTTTATGTGTTTGAATTTATCAAGGATTTTTATTCTGTTCCCCATCATGTGTTAATTAAAACAAATACATAATATAAATGTTAACTAGTGCATAACAAGATGAATAGGCATGTGGTTAACAGCTTGATCATTTAGAGTTAGAGTTATTAAAAGCATTTTAAAGGATATACTCTTCAGAAAAGCTGTCATGCAAGCATTGGTTTTTGGCCTGGTTCTCAAAATAATTAATTTATGACTTCCCTGAAGAAGAAAGAGTTTGAGTCAGCAAGCTTGCTGAGGATTCAAAACAAAGGTCAGTTGTGAAATACTAAGAATATTGTTCAAGGATTCAAACTTCCCTGGAAAATTTATACCTGTGGTTTAGGTGTAATGATATGAATTTCAGTACAAGCACAATAAAGATTATTCACTTTGAAAATAACAACTTAGATTATCAATATACTCTAAATAATGCATTTTTCAGTGAAGAAATGCAAGATAAAAGATCTAGGGGTTGCTTTCGACAATGAGTTCACTTATGATAGTGTACATCAAGACATCAGGAAATATTTCTCTGGTTAAAAGGAGATTTTTCTGTAGCATATTTAGTAGGGATTAGAGAGTCCTTCTCACATTCTGCAAGTTGATAGTTAGACCCTACATTCAGTTTTGTGCCACAGCCTGCATGTATATATTTATTTATTTAACATTTGTTTACCTGGAAAGTCTGACTGGGTCAGAGCCCATTTTCAGTGGAGGGCCCGGGAGGAATGCTCCAGACACATGCCTTTGGAATCTAGGAGGAAACTAGAGCACCCACAGGAAACCCATGGCAACACAGGAATGACATGCAGACTCCATGCAAAAGGTACCCCAGCCGAGAATCGAACTGAAAAACCTCTTGCTGTGAGGCAACGGTGCTAACTGCTGCACGACTGCATTTCCTAATAGTGAACCCTGTTGATGAGACTAAAAAGAATCATAATTGCTTTATAAGTCATATCAGTAGAGTTAAACACCCTGGGATATGAAGCTAGTTTGTCTCTGTACTGTATTATCTCTAGTCTAAAAATTGGTGATTATATTATAATCCATAAAGGCCTAAGAAACATTTCACTAACTACATTAGAGATGGAGTTTGGATAAAACCATGCTGGAGCAAAAAAAGTTGGTCTTTTGTCAGTTATCCGACTTTTAGAAATACTCTAGAATAAGCTATTTCCATGGTAGAGCAGTTTTTCTTTGAAATGTCTTACCATTACAAATAAATGCAGTCAAAGGTTTGGAAACATTTATAAAAATAGATCATTATTTTTGAAGTAAGGCTTTTACATATCCACTAACAGACAAACTCAAAGTATTGAGGGCTTCAGTTTGGATTATTAACTTTTAACATTAATCCCTCTTATACCTGCCCAAAGTTACCAAATAACATTCAACTCAAACTGTTAGGTAACTGCAGATTGACTTGTTCAAAAGTATCTAAAGAAATATTTTCCAACCCCACTTCTCTACAAAACTTCCCCATTATGTTTTCTCTCATGTTGAAAATAATTCCAGTTTAAGCCTACCCGATTTCCTCCTCTTCCATAGTTCATTGTTGTTATGTTTATATCCATTTCTGCATTCCTAGTTTTTCATCCTTTAATAAATTTGATGTCACAATTAAGACAATCTAATGGTGTCACAATGAAGACAATCTAATGGAAGTCCTGCATTCCCAATTCATGTCCATCACTTGGCATCCTTAATCTTTGTTTGCTTATGCTACTTCCATTCCATCCCCAAATAAGCTAATCACAGAATGTGTGAAGTTTTAGGCCCGTTTGCTATTAAAACTTGAGAAGATACCCAAGTAATGTAAAGCTTTTGGTAAATTATTCATCTGTACAATTTCAATATGATCTACAAATGTTGAAGCTTTACTATACACTTACCCAAATGAGTGAGATCTGTAGATACAGTTCTTCAAAATTAATCCTTAATAAATCCATCTAAGATTCATGAACCATAATCCTCAAGAATTTCAACTCTAAATTTCTTCCAATTTAGTCTTTCTTTAAGAGGTTCTCCACCCTAACTCCTGTAGGCTGTACTCTCATTGACGAATTTGTACTTCAATCCCAGGTCTTCTCCAAAAGACTCAAAATATTTCATAAGACAAGTAGGTCCATGTCAAGTCTGATTTAAGTCTGCAGTCATTTTTGAATAACTGAAATAGTTTCCAGCTTATCTCTACATTTTATATCATACCTGATGTCTCACGTGCTAGTAAAAGTAAGTTTGTTAACAAGTGGAGTTCTTGTTAATACTTCTGTCCACTGACACTTGTAAGTGCCTTCAGCACACTCGTTCCCTAATGGCTAAGCTTATTACTTGGTTTGCTTCCTTGCAGAGGTAAGGAGAATTATGCAGTAGGCAGCAAGTCAGGCTACATATCTAGGAGACGATCCTTATCCCTCCTCAGTGAATAGTCATTCGTCGAACACGTATTCATCGAATTATTAATTTTAACTAGGGCAAACCAGCGGTTGGCCAGCATCTGGAATTTGCCCTTTCCTCACTATAGTGCAATCTCGGAGTTGGTATATTTAGTTGGGGGTGGGTGGTGCAGCCCCTGACATTGAGGGGTGTGGAGGGTGTAGACCCCCACCTTGGCAGGTTTTAAACTTAGTTTTTTTTTTGTGTGATCACTCGGTTGGCCAACCACTTGTTTCTGCTGCTTAAAGTTTGCCATTTGATGATGAGTGGCTTTGATTAATAGGTGTTCGACAAATGGCAATTCACTGAATAGTCATTCGATGAACTGATATAGAACTTTTGTGTGCTACACTGTGTGCTCCTTCTAGGAGGTGTTTGTGCGCTACCACACGTTGAGTGCTCTCGAGTTTTGCTTCACCCACAGCATGTGCACTATAAGCTGTTTGTTGTGGGTGGTACATCTTTACTCCTGTAGGTATTGCCAGTCCAGTGAGCCTACACCCAGAATGAACAAAGCTGCATCAGCTGTTAACTCCTATCTTCCCCTAACTGCACCACCCAGTACTCATGTCACTGGTCAAATGCAGTACCTCCTTGTTTTTGAATGTCAGCCCCTTAACGAGGGCTATTCGCAAGTACTAATCTGTAGTTTAATGGGCAAATTTACTCCCTAGCTTCTTAAATTATAATTTATTATTTGTAGGCTGTGCTAAACTATGTTATATTAATACTTGTTCATGTTGATTTACTCCCCGGTTTACTGTTAATACGTATACAAAATGTGACTGTATTTCTCCATTGTCCCCTTATCCAGATCCTCCTAAATACCACAATAGTGTTGTAATGCCCAAACTGTGTTAATTTTCATGCACCTCTCCACTTCTATAAAGCCTCATGTATATCTTACTGCCAGTAACATCCCTCAAATCTTATTTATTTACTGTCTTCAGTCCAGTGCTATACAGCATGTGTAACTCTTGTATCTTAAGCTGGTAACCTTTTAATTGACTTAATTTAGGGTCATGCAGAGACCATGCCAGTAGTCCCTGCATTTCCAAATCTGTTATGTACACACAGGACCAAAGATGCAACCTTTGTTTCACCTCAAATAAATCAGAACTCCTCAAATCCACCCTCTGACAGTGCCTGATAACCCTTCTAAATCACTTCCATCATGATATAGGGTGTTTGTGCAGACTTCAAGGTAAGCACTTATTTTTGTATATATTGCATTTTTTTTAGATTCCAAAGGAGACAGCTTTTTCTTGCTGGCACTAAATCATACTTACAATCTTTTGGTTTTCTCAACTTCAGTATCTAACATTCTCATTATATATTTTCATTACAGCTACAATGCTGTGATTTTCAGACCCATCAACAGGGGTTCCCTTGCACATTCCCCTTTATTTAACTACATTAGCTCTGAGTGATGCACTGGAACTCCAGGGCTTTATAGTGATCAATAAGAGCTCTAAAGAAAATCTCCCTCCCTTGTTGTGTCCCCATTAATTACTTTTTCGTTAGAGAAAGTTCATTGTTCTGATTAATGAACTAATCACATTCTTCTGTTCTAATCCAGCCTTGCCCAAAAAAAAAGAAAGAAAATGTTTAAAGTAATCACGCCTTACTTATGATTGCATATGAAGTTATAAGGGCCAAATAAGATGAAAGGTATTTCAGTACTTATGAATGCATTCAACTCCCCACTCAAAGCAAAAAAAGAAAAGAAAAACACAAACCCACTATTACATTATAAGAAATGATACAGGACATATGTTTCGAGAAGTTTCTGATATGATAAGGCAGGAATATGACAGATGAAACAGGATTAATTAAAAATACACACAGACAGAAACACATACACACATATGCATATATGGGAAAAATATCTGCAGGAGGCATTAGAGGGCTATGCGTCACATTTGTAGAGGATGTGGTGGATGCAACTTACTTGCATACATACAAACAACTAGACAAAACAAACTGCTGAAGTTAAACCTGGAATACAAATGCTCTGGCAAGCGCACTATAGCTGAAGAATGAATATAGATATCTGTCTGTAAAATGATTAAATCATTGTGACATTTTCAGGAACTTTCAGTAGATTATTGAATTGTAACTGTGGAAAACGAAATTCAGCCATTGTAAATCACTGTAATTTTCTGTGTTATATAAATAAAAAATGTAAATCTCAGTCTAATTTGGTAATGCTAATTTTCATATGATCCAGTTAGGTGAGCAGAATCTGAGTACAAAGCCACACTAGTATAGTTACACAAATGTAAAACTGGCATACCTGTCTGCAATCTTGCTTGGTAAAAGAAAGGATATTTACACATATGAAGCCCTCTCTGGATATAACGGTTTCCATTATACTTTTATGAGCTCCAAACCTCAGATAATGAAGTCATGAAAAGTACAGTGTGAACCATATTGTGCATCAATTTGCACAGTTAAACTAAGTGACAAGTAAGTCCATCGTATGCTTCCATTTGTTTTGTAATATAAAAAAGTGCTTACTGGTGAAAACACCTTAAGGCCATCACCCAACAGCATTGGCTGTCCCCAAACCATTACTTATTCTTGTATGTACAACCATTGCTCAGTCTCTATTTGGCACAGTGGAACTGTTGTTAACACCACTGTTCTCTAGGTTGGTTCATGGCTGAAATGCCTTGTGTGGCAACTTTATCATGTCCTCCTGCATTTCCATGTGCTTTTGTCATTTGCTGTGCTGTTCTCTCCATAGGTCAAAAACTGACCTGGCACTCCTCCAAATTGATACTGTAGGTGTATGTGTAACTTGTTTGCAAATTGTGCGCATGTGTCTGTAATGACCTGTTGTGTCCCGTCCAGAATCAGTTTGCTGTCTTGGACCCCCAGGGTACCAGGAAACCATTTTGACTTCCCACTGACACTGAACTGTGCTCCGTGAATTCTCAGAGAATGAATCAAAGAACCCTTAGGTAGTGCTCTTTGTGAAGATCGCATGATTGACAAAATTGACAACTGCCTATGGTCAGGTACCTTTCCTTGCAGATAACTTTCTTTTTAACATAGCGTAAACCATCTTTGTAGAGTATCTAGAGACTGCTCTGTACCTGAATAGTAAAGTTTCAGTCCTTCATTTGTTTTTGCAAACATTTTTTAAACAGAATGGCATTAAGATTTTTTTGCAACTTGTATTTGTAAAACTTATATTTTCCAAGTTAAAACTACCATTCCTTTTGTTAAATTTTTTTTTTTAATACTTTCCTGTTACAGACACTTTTAGAACTTGGCGCATCCCCTGATTATAAAGACAGCCGTGGATTGACAGCACTCTATCACACAACAATGGTGGGAGGAGACCCTTACTGTTGTGAGCTCTTACTTCATGAACATGCCACTATCAGCTGCAAGGATGAAAATGCATGGCAAGAAATCCATCAGGTAAATATCTTATGTCAAATAAACAGGCAGATGATGAGCTCTGAAAATGCTGATATCTTCATTTGCTCATTGTTGATTACTACAGATTTATAATATTGGAATATTATATTTTTGTTTATTGATTCCTGGTTGCATTTTAACCTTTTGAAAGGTATGCCATCATGACATTTGAGAATTTAATCTTTTGTTTTAAGCAGATTTTACAAAATGAATCTTTCCAGACTCTGAAGACATATTTTCTATTTTCTTGATTATTAAAATATAATAGACTTAGATTTTTTTCTTTCATGTATTAAAAAAATTCTGTAGATCAGCCAGAAAACTGTCTCAAATGCAGTTATTGGGGAATTTGGATAACAGAAGGCCTACCCAAAATAGCAGTCTTGCAACACAATAATGATATAATTCTACATTTGGAGTGAAACTAAAGTCCTTCTGATAGTAGAGGATGAATTTGACTCACTCCATCTTTAATCAGGCTCTTCTCTCTATATCACATGGGAAACTAGCTTTGATGATGGGGTACATAGTTGTAGGACCCTCAATAGTTATTTTGGTAAAGACCCAGAAGATGGATAGGAAAGAAAAGGATACAATAAAGACCATATTTTCCGAAGGCAGTAAATGAACAGTGGGGTATTGCCAAGTTTCTTTGAGGATTCTTCCTATTTGATATGTTTTGTACCTAATATTACATGATTTGAAAATCATGACACACTGTTAATGACAGCAAAATATATACAATGATTATGTAAGAGGAAAGGAACATTTAGTATACCTGACTGCCCATTGGGCAGATATGTTACATCAAGGACACTGTACAAGAAAATATGTGTACTATCAGGGGTAAGTTGGAGGTGATGTAATGAGTGGCAAAGTGGCTGAGGAGAAGACTAATGAAAAAAGGTGTCACCCTCTGATTATACCCCTCTATGAGCAGTCAAGTAACTTAGTGACATCTGGCTATGCAAAGTCTAGTAAAATTCTGCTTTGTATGGTATGCTAATTGAGATGGACTCAGTGGAAACAGATGTCATTCTCTATTGTACAAGGATCCAGTACAATATCATATGAAGCGCTGAATTCAGATTTGAAACCATACATGCAAGAGTCTCAAGTTAAATGACCACGATGGCTGTATGAGAACTGCCATTGTCAGCCAAGGGTTACAGTCTCAAAAATGAAAAGAAATTCCATCAGTGCACCTATGAATGTAGTTTAGTAGCTGCCCTCACCAGGAATTGTGCTTATGTCAAGGCGGCTTGAGGCTTGTGAGCTACGAGTTTAAGATACCTGATTATTGCACAGAAAAGTGAATTAGTTGATGTTATAAAAAAATGTATAGGGTGTATGGTCATTTTTGACAAATGTTGTTTTGACACATGTAACAAGAACTCCTGTGCTGAGCAGAATAATAATGACAGTGAGTCTGGAATGCAGTTAGTAGAAAGTTTAACATCTGAGTTAATAAAGTAAGAATATTTAGAAAGTAGGAATGTAGGTCAGAGGAGTGACTAGCCAGAAAAAGGGCTTCACTATGGTCAAGCATAAGGGCTTTAGGTGGTTGGCAATATGCCTGTATTTTTTTTATTCCTTGCCCCTGCTGGACCAGTACATGCCCCCCTGGTTATGCAACCCTTGGTAGCAAACGGGAGAGAACTGAACGGGGAAGAGTGTGTTTTGACTTGTATTATCCTGCCTTACTGATGCCACTGCTGGTGGTCAGTAAGACAGCAGTTGGGTGGAAATCATAGTCAGCAGCATCACATATATAAGTGACAATATTTTTCTATACTCTACCCCAGCATGCACATGTTTTGCACGGTAGGCTGGTCAGTAATTAAATATAGCCCATGAGGACATGCCCATTCCAGATCCTAGGTCGCAGGTTATTGGCCTCTGTGAGTCTTAGTTTTCACCAGCGTTCAGTAAGCACATCCATCCCATTAGGAGCATCCGATCTCCCCTACCAGCTCCAACAAGTCGCCAACAACTCCAGTCGCTTAATCCATTGTCAGGGCTTCATTTCTCTATGCCAGCACGGCTGTCTGATAACTTGCAATAATTAATGACTGTGTCATGGAGGGGAAGTGGAAGTATCTTCCACAAAGGAGCTATTTGCAGAAGTTGGTTAAACATTATTTAAATGTTCGTGTCTATTAATCCAAAATGTTTTCACTTTTCTTCATGATATTTGTGTGCGATATTACTTTCACTCTCATACTGTTTAGAATAGTCATAATTCTAGTCAACACATTATATGTAATTGGAGTAAGTGCTCCATTATCTTTGCATGTAAGCAACTTCCAGAATTCATGATTATTTATATGCTACTGTCAATTTAAATTCTGCATTTGATTTTTCTTCAGCAAAAGCATAAAAAGGGTAAATGAGAGTGCCTAACAGTCCATCTGCTCTAGTTAGATGCTACAACCCGATGAGTGAAAACAAAATATTTCCCAGCAGGTTAGCAAAGGTATCCGTTATCCATCCAACCTGCCTGTGTGATTGCATAAAGTTACATTTGATGAAAATGCCACTTTGAATTACAAATGTGCTGGTTCAAATCAGTTCAGGGAAAAAGGACATTTGACTGCAGTTTTGACAGAATCTATGCCATTTCTCTCTTGACTGCAGAGAAACAGTATTTTATTGACTTTCACTGTAATGCTAACATAAGACTGACAAATGTGCTTTTGCCCTGAAAAGATGAACCAACAGGTGAAAGAATAAATAGTTGAACGTTTTATGCTGTTGCTGCAGATACATTAACAGCAGACCTGAAAGAGGTGTTAGTTGAAAACAGTATGCCATTATTAAGGTTACACTGTATAAATATTTATGCGTAACACACAGTATTTTCATGAATCATAAGGATTGCAGGGGGATTTCTACAGTAATGTAATTAGACTACATTTACACTTTTAGGAACAGAATATTGCATCTGTATAGACCATAACAACGGACATATTGACGTTCTGGTCACAAGTGCTGTAAGAACTTTTGTCTGAATGCTAGGTACTTTTTAATACCGCTTACATCTTGAGGTGGAACATTCCGTGTTGCATGGTGGAACATTCCGTGTTGCATGGATATCTTTTCAAGGATTGTTCTCCTAGTGCTTCATTATATGGAGGCCTCCATAATGAGGGATGTGTCTGAATTTGTTGATCTAAGGGATTAAGATGTGGGTCTCATAAGTACTTTGGGGGCTAGGAGGGGACAGTAACCATAATCCAGTAATATAAATATTAGATAATTTAATTTTCGGACAGCTTTGACAGTAACCGAAGTCCACTATACTATTTTTGAAGGTGAGCTATGATGCTTCCTTTCACCAGCTAAAGCAATAAATATTTGCTGGAGTTTGCAGAGATTTTGTATTATAGGTAGAATTTAGGGAAATATTTGGACAAATGTATATAAGTTTGAGAACTGACATCTCCTCACGCCCCTTGGGTGAATTTGTATGCATATGTTGTTGTAGGGTTTTTTATATTTGGTAGTGTGTGTGTGTGTGTGTGTGTGTGTGTGTGTGTGTGTGTGTGTGTGTGTGTGTGTGTGTGTGTGTGTGTTTGGGTGGGGTCTGTATCTGTTAGGGTAAAGCTTGTTGCTCAAAGAATATTCCTAGATGTCTTTTCTGCACAGATGCAAGGGCTGTATTACTTTAATCATCTTTTATTTGCAAGTTCTGAGAGTGATAAAGATTAATATCTGTTCAGAAATTAGTGAAATTGATTTACCCTCATTAAGATTTTTTTTAGCTTCTTTAAATTTTGAATTTATAAATATTAACTACATTATTTAAAAAATGACTAGCCAGAATATAAGGAAACGAAAAACATGAGCTGATGTATTTGAATATATTGACACATTTTGAATACTATATATTATAGATATTAATTTTGCCACCTTTCTTATATGATGACCTAGAATTGCACGATTAGCTTCACCACCCTTCCCTCTTTCTAAGTGCTATGAGAGGTATCTGTTTCTAAAGATCTTTACTTACAGGACAGTTAGATCACTTTTCTAAGTGCTTTAATTGTCTCCAGTACTTTAATCATAACTAATGGTATAAAACTGAATCCTGGACCTCTATGCAAAATGTTTTTTCATGCTACTTGCTTTTTATTGAATTGATAAGGCATTGTGGGAAATGTGAAGAAAGGCAAGTACTGCATCAGACTCTTCATTGGTCTTAACTATCCAGTATGCTTACTGTGCCAGATGTCCAGTTTATTCCGAGAATAATCATCCACAAGATCCTGAAAGCTGCATCAGAACAGCAGAATACAAAAGAGGAGACATGTTGGGAGGGATTATGTTAATTAAACGTATGTATTCTAGTAGTTGGTAAGGATTCATACATACTTCTAGGAATTGAAGAGTCAGATATTGGAATCTCAAAAGGATGAGAAGCAACCTGTTAGCTTGTTTCATGTTCATTCCTTCAATCAATGGCTTCCTTGTCCTGACTAGTTTACTGCAGAGATGTCAGTTTTTGGCATGTATCATTTTACCTATGCATGCGTTTATGTATATGTCTGTCTGTCCTGTTTGTTTATTTTCAAGTTGTGATGAGGTAACTAAATGTTAACCGGGAACATTTAATTTGGGGTTGTTGCTATTTTACTGTGTTGTTAATAAGTCATAAAATATATGTTACACTGTTTCCTAGTTTGATTTAACTTCATGTCTCACACTATACTTAAGAATTATACATTG
The DNA here is from genome assembly GCF_019279795.1 of Protopterus annectens. Classification (NCBI taxonomy): domain Eukaryota; kingdom Metazoa; phylum Chordata; order Ceratodontiformes; family Protopteridae; genus Protopterus; species Protopterus annectens. The sequence goes on along the minus strand of NC_056743.1, from coordinate 144,665,138 downwards.
AGAAACCATACACCACTGGACTGGAATGTTGGTACCTATTTGGACAGGTATATTTTTGAATCCCTACATTGATCACATAACTTGGATTTGTCTGGATCTGCAGGAACCTTTGCACTGTTATTTACATTTTCTGGGAGTTTTGCACTGCTTCACGTAAACTGGGTTTACATTACTGAAAAACAAAACATAGCTTCTTGCTGTGGGTACTGCTGTTAACGTCACCAGATCTTTCACTGAATTTACAGACTTCATACAGGCTTATGCATTTTTACATTTTCTATAGAGAAACAATCTTCCTATAACATACAAATTAATTAACTTTGAGATTAATCTGTCTCTCAGTGAAAAAGGAGTGTCCCAGTGCAATGATTTCTGAGCACGTTGGCACCATGCACCAACACGTGCGGACACACTGCTTTCAGAATAAAACATAGCAGTGCTTCTGTAAGGTACAGAGCCCCAACATACATACATACAACTAATGTACTCAATTCCTAGATCACTATACTTGAGAGTCACATAGAAAGATACTGCCCCAACTGCAATAGTCTGTGAGTACTGAGATATGTTCCAGATTGCACCAATATGACTGTAATGAGTGCAACAAGGCAACTTAAAGTGATGTTATATAACTCTTGAAGAATATAGCCATGCTGCTCACCACCTTCAGGAAATGGATACATAGTTTCCGCTCAGAAAAATCAATCCTCAGTTGTGAATTCTTCTGTATGTCATATTCATTAAAGCAAGGCGTTATTAATCTCACTTTGACAAAGTGTATGTCTAGCCACAGTGCATGCAAAGGACATGGAGTCAAATAAATGGATGTCATATTCATTTGGTTGTTTCAGTCAAGTGAAAGATCTCTTACTGCACAATACTGGAATCTAATGCCAAAAAGAAGACCCTAGTTCCCACCTATCACCCCCCCCCCCACACACACACGCACACACACACACAAAATCTCAGTTTGCTAAGTTCTGATGTTTGCAAAACAGTTGGGAAACAAAATTTGAAGAGTAAAATACACTATTCTCCTACCCTAGAAAGAGTTTAGTTTGGACAGTCCTAAATTGTTTCAGATTGTCGTCAGCATTCTAAAAGTTTAACCCCGTGTAATAAGCTGCGTTTCCCTACAGTGATGTAAATGGTTCCGCTTTTGATAAAACCTACTACACTCAGCTGTGGTCAGTTGTTGATTGACCAAATGCTGTACTTCTACTTTATCCAATGGAATCTTGAGGCATTTCAAATGTAACTTCTTGAATGCTTCTGGAAATCTGGTCAGGAAGTTACTCATGTGCTAGTTGTAAAGGACAGCAGGTTCTCAAAGGATTATGTGATGTCTCTAGCCTTAAAATGTCTTTTTTTTGCTTTAACTCTCCATGTTAAATATCTTTAACAACCTTTCCTCATTCATAAGGACAGCCACATTTTTCAGAAAGGCATCCAAGGTAGATAAACATTTATTAATGACACAGGAAATATGGAAAGTTATTGCCTGCCCGACTCATGCTCTGTTGGTAGCAAGAGTTAATAAATGTGTGTTAGTCTGTTATCTAATACCATTCACTAGCTTGAACCCCATCTTCTGCTGAGCTTGTCCTTCAGAAGAATGGCTACAGCTACTACTGCTTTAGGCTTCCTTATAAAACATGTGAAATGTATCTATATATCAATCAAGTCATTCTCAAACCCTTTTTCCATTTTTTGCACATGGGGACAAGGTGTAACTTCAACAGTGACAATCATCTTTAGAAGAGAGATATTTTGCCAGTGACAGAGTAGTTTTGGCCTCAGTGTGGCTTTTTACGTTTTGTCAGTAACAGTCTTCTCTGAGACAAAAAATTTAGTGTTTCAGTTCATAGTGAGTTATATATGAAATTACCTAAATATGTGCCTTTGTTGAAGGTTGGGCGTCGAGCTGGCACCTCGGCATTTCGTAAAAATCTACTGCCAATCATTAACGGACCGGAGTTCCGCTGTTGCTACCCCTTACTGGGTAAAAGCCGAAAGACAAACAACAACCTAAATACATGAATGATTCCCAAACAGGTTTTCTAGGACAACTTTTTCCATATTTGTCAGTGAAGTAATTTTTCATCTTCACTCACTACATGCATTTTATATATATATATATATATATATATATATATATATATATATATATATATATATATATATATATATATATATATATGGTTCCCCTTCATATGATTGAATATCTGTAAACTCCAAATTCATAGACTCGAAACCAGCATCTCGAATTTAGAGAAACTCGAACATTTGAAACAGACAAAAAAAAATTAACACCTTTCAAATGTTTTCGCAGGGGGGCTTCACCCCTCTGCACCCCTCACATGGGGGGTCTGTGACCCCCACACCCCCCACTTAAATATACCTACTCCAAGATCGCACTATAGTGAGGGAAAGGGAAATCTCCCATTCTGCGCTATACACATAAGTGCAAAACGGAAGATTTTCCATCCCTCTGCTATAGTACTGTCACGGAACATTCACATATAAACTGCTAGGGTACAGGGGGACCTGGCCCCCATGCAATAAGGTAAGTTAACTCTCTATTTTTTTAAACCTAAGGCTCCCATTCACAATTTCGAGTGAATGGAAGTTCGAGATTCTGGTCTCAAGATTATGAATTTCGAGCTTCCATCCATTCAATCTTGTGATGGGGAGCTCTATATATATATATATATATATATATATATATATATATATATATATATAAACACCGACATGCAAAAGCACCAACAACGAGATAACCGACACCACAAAATTGAAAGTTCAAAAACACGAAACTTCACATGCCCGACAAACCACAATCCCGACAATCAGCAAAACAAAACAAATACCTTTTCCGTAAAACACACACACAACACAAGCACACCAAAAACCTTACAAACCTACACTAAACCTTACATACACAACTATCTATGCACTAACCTTAACCCAAACCCTAACCCTAAGGTCCGTCACTATCGCACACTCACCTAACCCACGCCCTAACCCTAATTCACTTAACCCGCCCCAACCTTAAAGTCTGTCACTATTGCACACTTACCTTACCCGCACCCTGACCCTAACGTCCGTCACTATCTCACACTTACCTTAACATGCCGGTGTTCTCAGCGTTGGGATTTTCAATCATCTGTCATATCCGTTGTCAATCTTCTGGTGTCTGTTATCTCATTGTCGGCGTTGACAGTGTTCAGTGTTTTCAGGTAGGCCCGTATATATATATATATATATATATATATATACATATATGACATCAATATTTTATTCTACAGCACTTGATTGGTTTAAAGAAAAAGGTTTTTTAGACCATGCACAGAGCACTACAGCGAAATGCAATACGAACTTTTAAAAGCTGGTATTGCTTTAAAGAGAGATTGTGATGGGATGATCATGCCGCAACACTCTGTGCCAAAAGCAGCTGCCCCACTCGCCTCTCCCTAGCTTTGCTACTGAGCTATATGCCTATAGAGCTACTCACCCATTGACCAGTAAACTAAAAATATGCAAACAATGGACAAGACACCAAAACTTACACTGCATAGCATCTGACATCTGCCATGGCTTCTTCATACCTGTTTAGAGGGTTAATACTGCACTTGTCTCTGACAGAAAGTTGAAGACTTTAGAATGGTTAATAAAGTTAACTTTAATATTGATTTAATTGCCCATATTCCCCCTTTTTAGTGCTTATGAGAAGAGTTGTAGGTTGGAATATTCTACTGTGGCCTTTTAGAAAAATCTGTTATAATAAATGATTCAGTGATTTTCTGAGAGACATGAGTTAACGAGATCAGACCAGAGATTAAGGCAGACAGAATAACAAATTTGTACTTTATTTGTTTCACTTTTGTTAAGGCTAATGGTAGTTTGGACAATTTTTCACTCAGCTCTGGTGATTCACAGAGTCCATGTTATAAATAGAGAATCGACAGGAAGTGCCAAAGTTATGACATCCAAGGAAGCCAAATTTGGCTCCAGAGTAAAACCATCCTTAATTTTCTTAAAGGTCTAATTGACTTCATTTACAGTTCTTTGGGAAAGGTGACTGAATTCAAGACAGGAAAATTTAAAAACGATCATGCTAGTCCTCAAACAGAAAACCCAAAGGCACTGGAACTCAAAGAAAAGATGTAATAGCTTTTATTGGGCCACCACATATTTTACAATTTGTGAATTCATGACAGTAATAATGTGACTAGATTACCCTTTATGTAAGGTTTACAGAACAGCTAAGCAACCTTAGTGTATCTGATTCCAAAAGGCCTGCCTTCATTGTAAATCACCACTTATAATCAGAGCAGGACTTTTGAAATAGCCCTCTGTGTAAGCCTGTTTTTAGACAGGCCTTAAACAGAAGTAAGTTAGTTACACTGAGAGCAGGTCTTTCAGAATCAGGGCAGACTTAAACTGAGAGCAGTTTTTTTTCTCTGGCTGATGTATCGTAGTATATTTTTACAAGAAATCATATAGTATTTTCTTCTTTCACGTGCAGTTATCATAATTCTCTTATATTCATCTACCCCAGGTCAAGAGCATTTCTAAGATTGTCACTTTAGACCAAATATTCAGGAAAAATATACTCTGCTTTATGTTCTCCAGTAATTACTCTGAATCATTTTATTTACAGTATATAGATACCTTTATTTTTCTCATTACCCCATAAAAAATGTTTTTTTCTGTTTGCAGTCATCCCAGTATTTTATACAATGTCAGATAAGACTTTATAGTATATATTTTTCACTGTCCTCAACCAGTTTCCCCTTTCATATGACATGTTATCTGCATTCTGACAGTCTCATGGCAGATGAACCCAATGTCTCTGCAGGAGCATTAAGTGACTCTCAGTCATCTAGAAAAATAATATCTCAAATCATCATGTCCTACAACAGTCCGTCACTATAAGACAGTTTTTTTATATATCTGTATATAGATAGAAATACCCTCGTACTGAAGTCAACAAGACAAAACACACAGAGACATAAAAAAACAAGACACATTAACGCATTGTTTTTACAGGTACAGTACCCTTGTGACCCCTGCTATTTAAATAGTATAACTGTTTGGTCACACAAGCACAGAAGAAGGAGGCCAAAACTTGCTGCAAAAAAGTATACACTCACTGCCTCTGATATTCTCCTGTCAGGGAAACATCACCATGTCATTGCAAGTTAACATCCCAGCCGAAAGGGTGAGAGACTAAAGACTTCATGTAATCACTGAAAAGAAAAGCAAAGTTATTAAACTAGAATATTGTTAAAATAAAGTGCAAACAATGAGAGCAGGAACATGCATTCAAAGCAAACAACAGATAAAGGGATGCTCTTTTCCAGGTAGCGATTAATGAGATTGTGTTTAATTTTCTTAAAGTAGACCACCCAAGAATCCCAGTCATCTTTGTTATCCCCAAGATCCACAAAATATTTACAACCCCCCTTTTAGAACTATTGTTGCAGCGGGGGGTTCAAAGACTGAACCTCTTGCTGCATATATGGACTTTGGGACCAAAGAAGTATTAAGGGACATAGCACATATTCTTAGAGACTCATGGTACTGTTTAGAGTGGTTGAAAAATGTGAATATGAATGAAGAATTTTCAGTTTTAACCATTGATGTAGAAAACTTATATACTACTATCCCACATGTTGAGGGGTTGGCATATTTTAGGGAAAGATTATATAAAAGTAGGAAGTTAAACATGACAAAAATTAATGTTCTGGTGGATCTGATGGAAATTGTATTGAAGAATAACTTTATCCTATTTGAAGGTGAACTGTTCCATCAGATGTCTGGAGTTATCATGGGAGCCAGGTGTTCTCCGGGATTTGCCAACTTGGTGTTATACTATTGGGAAGATTTATTTATCTCTCAGTCTGTATACAAGGACAACATTGAATTATATAACAGATTTTTGGATGATATTCTTATCCTCTGAAAAGGAAGTGAAAATGATGCTTATATATTTGTTGAGTATTTGAATCACACTGCCCCCTTTTTTAGATTTATGAGCCACTGGCATGCTAATACGGTGAATTTTTTGGACATTAAAATTATAAAAACAGAGGTGGGTTTACAGAGCAATAATATATAGAAAGGAGACATACAGTAACTCCCTTTTACATTTTGGGAGTTGCCACCCCTTTTTACAGAGAAAAAGTGTAGTCAAAGGGCAGATGGTTAGACTGTCTCGATTGGTGAGTGACAATGATTTATACCAAAATGAAATGTATAAATTAATAGGGATGTTCCTTGAGAGGGGATACCCTCTGAAATTGCTCTTGAGAATACATAATGAGGTATTAAGTAATAGAAATACAAGGTTTCCACCTATTCTTTGGGGGCATGAGTTTAAAGGACAGGGACAAAAACAGAAGCCAGAAAGTGAGGCACTTATTTTGAGATATAATAATCAAGCGCCTGACATTATTGAGACAATTAATAGAATGTGGCTTTTGTGCATCTCTGAGGAAAATAAAAAAAAGCTATGTATGTTCCCTAAAGAAGCATTTAGTAGGGGGAAAAATATAAAAAAAACATTATAGAAAGACCAAAGAAACAAATACAAAGATCATTAATGTATAAATGTGGGGTGTGCAGGAACTGCAAATTTATTAATGATGGGCATTATGTTTCTGTCCAAGGATATGAGAGGATGATAGCTTGCCCAGGTAGATGCTGCTGTAATAAGACACTGGTGGTATACGGTGGTATACATCGCAACATGTACAGTATGTTCAGGCTTCTACGTGGGCAAAACTGTCAGAAGATTCAAGGACAGAATATCAGAACATATTAGAGCAATAAAGAGAAAGGATGAACATAATGCCCTTTATACTCATATTAAAAGTTGTCAGAATTTAAAAAAAAAATCATCTTTTTTGTAATAGATAAAATTAGTCCTAGTGATAGAGGTGGTAATGATAGAATGAGGGTGGAAGAAAACGAATATAGTTGGCAAGTAAGGTTAAATGCCACTACACCCCCAGGTCTTAATGATAATATATCTGTTATGCCTATCCTAAAACAAAAAGCGGAATATATTTAGGGATTGTGCAATAAATTAAGTATTAATTAAACATGGTGTAATATGTGGTAGTAATTTTACTGTATTTTGAATGTTTGTTTTATATATGTATAGAAATATATTATATGGATGAATGTTTAAATATTTTAGGGAGGGTGCAATGATGTGATTCATGAATTATTTATGTAAATTGCAAATCGGGATTTTGATAGTGGGATAAATGATTGGTTAATGGTCAATTTAAATGTATATTTATTTGGTGCTGTGGTGTGCTCTCATTGACTCTGATGAAGCCTAAGAGACTGGTGAATGCGCTTAGTTTTTTGAGAGAACCCATTATTCAAATGCTCCAGTGGTAATAAAGCATTTTTTTTTAAGTTTGCACTGTTTGTATTTTTTATTTTTTCGTTATTAGTGGGTGTCCTTGTTGGGTTATTTGTTTGGTGCCCTCATACTATCGCTAGAGTAGCAGTTGCACATGATATTTCTCAGGTAACTGCAAGCTCAGGCAGATCTGAGTGCATGGTTACCATGGGAATGCGTATGCGGGATTTTCTGAGATCAAGTTCTTTCATCAAGAATTGTAGATAGTCAAAATTAACAAGAGAATGAAGGCTTAAAATAAGGGACAGTTTTTAACTATTTATTCATTTAAAATTTTAACGCAACAAGCTTTCCATCAACATGCATTTTCTGAACAATAGAGGTATAAAATTTTGGTATTAGTGACTGCAATCCTCTGCATACCGCTCAACTTTGCTTAATTATGAAAGCTACTAGAATAACAGATTTTTCATAAACATACATTTTCTGAATGATATCTCACATCAAAATATCTCAAAACATCTCAGACTAAACTGCCTCATTATTTAGTGAGCACAGATCTCAGTGGTTTGCCAGAAAACAGTAGATTTTATGAGGTACAGACAAAAATATGAGGCAATAATCTGAACATTCTGTCATATTTTGCAGAGTTCAGAGGTAAGAGATCAGGAATATTTTACATGGGACTAGGCAAAAATATGAGGCAAAGTCAGGGATATTCTACAAAGTTCTGGACAGTTTGAGTGATTAATCACTTGCTGTTAGTTACCATGTATGTGGATTCATCTATTTACACTTTTCCGATACAACCTGGGATCAATAGCAGTAAAGAGGCTAGGTTATAAATGTTATGTTCCATGAGGAAAGTTTAATTTTATTAAGTAGTGAAGACCTGGATGTTTATTGCTTTTCACCCACTGAGTACCAGAATAGACTTTAATTCTCCTGTCTGATAGTCTACTTTAGGCAGAATTCTCCATAGAGGTGCATTTCACTAGAGCTAGACTGACTTGCAATGTAGTAATAATTTTTTTGTATGTAATTATTCATTAATTCTCTTACACATTTTATGCTATTCAGGATCATTATGGGTATAGGCAGAGATTTCCTGGCAAGCTATAGTTGTAAGCCATAAGAAGAGTTTAGATTTGTAGATATTCCACAGATAACAAATCTTATGACCATTTATGCCTTACCAGTACCCCTTCCTCAGGCAGTACTTCCCCTCTCCAGGAGAGGCATACCAGTGTAAAACCCAGAGAAATATGGGAGGACACATTCAGTCACTACTTTATGTTTAAAGTAAGGTAGTGAATTGCAATCCTTGACATGAAGTAGAAGTGTATTCCAAAGGTACAGGATACTAAAGTGCTCTACAGAATAAATCCAAATATAGCAAAAAAATATTATTTTAGAGTATTCTAATAATGCTTTATCCTGACTTAATTTTAGTTTTTGAGAGGTTGCTTGATAGTGTAAAATGTGGCTGTTAAGAGTTTTCTCTGCATTGAAAAAAGACCTTTGCTGCTATTGTTTGTTGGTGTTATTAAAATACTAAAGTTGACAGAGTGTACTCTGCTTTTTTGTTTTTGCTGAATTCATCTGTATACTAGAATCTTGTTCCAAAATCAAGGGCATGGGTGTCGGAACCATAGGGCGAGAGCCCACTCCCCCACACACTTTAAACAGATGTCCAATGTGCCCTCATACTATTGCTAGAGTAGCAGTTACACAGGGTATTTCCCAGGTAACTGTAAGCTCAGACAGATCTGAGTACATGGTTACCATGGAAATGCCTATGTGGATATTTCTGAGACATACACCGAGCAAGTTCTTTCATCAAGAATTGTGGATAAAGCTGAAAATAACAAGGGAACGAAGGCTCAAAATAAGGGACAGTTTTTAACTATTATTTATTAATTTAAAATTTTAACACAAGTTTTCCATCAACATGTGTTTTCTGAACAATAGAGGTATGAAATTTTAATATCTGGCATTAGTGACTATAATCCTCTGTATACCTCTCAACTTTTGCTTAATTATGGACAAAGCCAAAATGATCATTATGGGTGTAGGCAGAGATTTCCTAGCAAGCTTTAGTAGTAAGATATAAGAAGATTTGTAGATATTCCACGGCTAACAAATCTTATGACCATTCACACCTTACCAGTACCCCTTTCTCAGGGCAGTATTTCCTCTCTCCAGGAGAGGCATACCAGTGTAAAACCCAGAGTAAATATGTGGGTACACGTTCAGTCACTAGTTTATGTTTAAAGTAAGATAGTGAATTGCAATGCTTGACATATAGTAGAAGTTTATTCCAAAGGTATAGGAGATGCTGCTCTATAAGCATGTCTCTTCACTGCACTGTATTTATCCGTTGGTGAAGATTTAAGTCCCTGGTTCTAAAATTGGTGTAGATATTAGACGTGGCAAAATAGACACAACAAGACAACTGGGTATGTAATGGTGCAGTAAGCAAGACCGATCTCCCCTCAAACGTCTTTGACAGTTAAGGGGAAAAAAGTTCCCGTCTCCTCTTTGAGTAGCTGAGGGATTTAGGCCTGTGATTTTATTGGTTAGGAGCCTTTGAGGTCTTTCTGATTGTTTGATATGTTTAGTGAGTTACATCACAAAGGGGGATGATGTGCTTGATAATTTGCCTGATCAATGCTGACTGTATGGGACTGATTTCCTCTTTAGGCCATGCCGACATTCCCTCGGAAATTAGGTGGGATAAATAAAAGGATTTCCTGACAACTGCTGTCACATGATGGCCAAAAAAAGGGAGCTATTAGCCCAGGTTTGTAGGTCCCTTTGTAGTAGTGTGCTGTCTAAACAGTATGATGAGGGGAAGGGCTGTCTACCAAAACTGACACTACACTTTTTAGCATTTACTTCGGGATCATTTTTAGTACACCAGGGGTTTGTTAGGGAGAGTTCATTTAGTAGAGTTTAAACCAGAGGTCTTGGCTTTCTAATTGATGATCTGAGAAGTAAATACCAAAAAGGAGAGGTCTCAGCACTGAGCCCCAAAGGGGACACCACTGGTTAAGTTCACGCTTTCTAATGAGGCATCTGAAACTTGCACTATGGGGGGGGTCTGTCTTTTAGACAGCTTGTTTTCCATCATACCAAAAATAGGTCAGTTTTTAAAGCAGGTTTTGCAGGATGCCAGCGTTGGGAATGGTGTTGGAAGTCCTTCACCAAACATCAACTGCACTGCATGGCCACCACCTCCACAGCCTCTTTAACTCTTTTGAAGATGTTAACCAGGTTAAGTACACATGATCTACACTTCACAAAGCCAAACTGTTAGGGGTCAAGTTAAATAAGAGTCTAGATATCACAGTTTGAGGTTAGTTATAATACACTCCATGATTTTGCACATGAAGCTTGTAATGCTGTTAGGACTTCAGCTACCCAGGTCAATTGTAAGACCACTTATGAATGGGCATCACCACTGCAATCTATTACTCAAAACCAGTAGCTGAACTTAAGCAGCTTAAGTAGTGCCTGCAAGGGTATGTTTAACACTATTATGCAACCTGGTATACATTATGTAGTAGTAAAGGAAGATAAAATCAGAATGAGAGTAGTATACCAGAAATCTGACAAAACCAAGAAAATTGCATGTTGTTTTCTTGTATAGGCTCTATAGTGTTATAAAGTGTTTTATAGAGAATAAAAAAACATTTTTGATGAGCTGTGAGATGTCCTTAAATGGGGCAGACCCTGTCAGTACTGAGTACCTTGTATGTGGCCTATGGTGGAATGAAACACTTGAAAAAGGATTTCATGGACCTCCTGCTATCTATTGCCCCACCTCTCACAGTGCACCCCTAATTCCCCCAATCCTGGCCTTGCCACACCATTTAGATAACTTTCTTCTTGTTTTTCATGCTTTGTTGTACACTTCAGATTTTTCCAGCATTGCTTCAGTATGTCCTGTCCACAACTGCACCATAATTAGTGAATCAGCACAATGAACATGCCGCTTACAAATGATTTCTAGATTCGAGGCAGAAAAATACCAAGGTTTAAAAGAAACTATATCTTTAAAACCACTTTGAGTTGCCTTTGAGCCTGAGTTCTAGTTTTGTTCTTTGGTTTGATATTTCTCCTGGTTTGGTGTTGCCTACTTCAAATCAGGAGGAAATAGTCAAGTTAAGCCAGAGAGCTCAACCTCCAAACCATTGGGTTCTAGATAGTCTCAGTTGCATTTTAGAGTTTTTTTCCCCAAACCTTTTGAGACAAATCTGGCCTGAACAAAAATTCTGGTTAAAGAAATTCATTCTTATTCTACATGTTCTTCCTGCACCCCTTCACTGCTCCTTAAATGGCCAAGACTGCAGTGTAATAACTAAGGAAATAATAAAATTATGCTGAGAGTCAAGAGGATGCTTGGGCCTCAGAAACCATGGGATTCTAGATGCTTTGAGGTACATTTTAGAGATACCTCCCATTTTTTTGTTGCAATTATGGCCCGGACAAAAATCATGACTAACTAAAGTAAGCAAGTCCTACTTCTCTTTCAATGAAGAAATAAGATGTGCACAAGGCTTAATGATCAAGGTTGATTAAAAAAAAGTTACCAATAAAATGAGAAGATACTTGCTTGCAAAAATTCATATCTTAGGATAATGTCTATCTCCATGTCAAAAGAAAAAAAAGGTCACCTTTTGTGTGCCCCTCTGATGACAGATTGAGATGAAAAGTGAATGAATAAATGGCCCCAGTCATATATTCTAGGTTGCTGATGTCACACATCATACAGCTTGCCTCTTCACCCCCATCCCTAAAAGGCAGCTTCCATTTGTGTATCCAACCAACAAATTAAATATAATAGGATATTATTTACTTGTTGATCACAGATGTTTATCTACAATATGCCAACTTACCCCTACCTCACAAAGGTAGCCATCTGTATGCTATTCTGATATGTGATTGTGAGGAAAGAGGAAAAAAATGATCACAGTTATGTATTAGTCTGTTGCTTCTAGACTGTTCCTACATAAGCTATAGTGATGTGCACATACCAGTGATGTATGATTATGTGAAAGAAGTTAAAGAAATAATGACCACACTGTTATAACCCCACAAAAACAACGGTGATCTTTTTTTTTTTTAACTCAAAGAATTTTTTATTTTCCCATTAAGGTAATGAGTTAATACATTTTAAAAGTATAATAACTAGTAGAAATACTTTTAACCAAAATAAACAATATACAATATGTACAATGGCCTGAAAAAGACTTGGATATTACATTCATAGATAAATAGAGTTAGGATCTAGCTGGAGAATAACTAATTGTTTAATTATTTTGATGAATATATATAAGGAGTGTTTTTTGTGTAGGTATGCATTTGTCTCCATCTGATGAAGTGGTTTAAATGAAAACGCAGTGCTGGTGTAATCGCGTTTGTGGACTGTATAGTCAAACTTATTGTTTCTGCGTTTTATTGGACTGAAGAGTCGTTTTAATAAAGGAATTTGTGTGGATTACGGATTTGTGCCTCTTCCATCTGTTCTGTATTTTTGGTGTTTTGGTGAACATTGGAACAGTGATTCTTTTTGGTTTGTGATCTAGCTGGAGAATGTCAATGAGAGATATCACTTTCTTCCAAGGATTGTTGATGAAAAGTTTAGGATTGATCTGGTATTCTTTAACTTTGGTTTCCTTAAGAGCCATTTCCTTAAAAAAAAAAGGTAAAACAAAGTCTTTAAAAATTGGTTGAGCAGCAGATTTCCATTTCCTGGTTATACTTTTTCTTGTAACCACAAGTATAGTCCAAAGTAGAGAAAGGTTATACTTGTTCAAAGCATATCCATCATTAGCATTAAATAAAATTAAATATTTTGCTAATGAAAATGAGTGCAAAAACAAAGCTTTAAAAAAATCATCGAAGTCGCACCAGACTTGTTTTAACAATGCACTTTATATAGAAAATGTGAAACCAATCAGCTGTACATTCTTGCATGCATCTCGAACAAGAAATATTCTTAGTTTTACCAAACTTAGCTTATTTGATTTGGAGTTAGGAATGCTCTATGCAAACCTTTCCAGGTAAATATACTCAAATATTGTGACCAAGATGCAAGTTTGGATGAAAAAATAAGATTTATTCTCATAAGACAAACAAGAAATATGGCCCGACTCTAGTATTTATCTTATGGTGTTCTCTTGTATTTCATTATGATTTTATATAATTTTGAACTTTATTTATTGTAGATATGTTCATATAAATTATTAGTTTCATTTTTTTTTTAAATAGGTTGCTAAGGATTTTGCAAAGATCATGCAAATGAGCTGTCACCCTTTGTAGCAGTATCAGTAACCAATCATGACAGTCCAAATCAAAATCTTTTATATGTTGATGAATTTCTTTAACTTTGAGTTCTTTAATAAAGCTTCCCAAGAAATAAATATGTTCTTATGAAATGCTAAGGGGAATTAAACATTAGCAAGAATATTTTTAAATTATGTATAGAGTTTATAAAGTAAAATTTTGTAGATATAGACATACTATATCATGTAATATAACAGAGCGAGTACCAGAATTTATTAGTGTGGTATTTTAAGGAAAAGTTAGCCACAAGTTTATTATCATTTTATAAGATAGTTAAATGTAAAGATTTCCACTTAGAAATATAATTTGTATCTACCCAGTTCAAATTTATTTAAAAAATTGAAGCTCTGATACAGGTTTAAATATCTGGGAAATTAATCCCTCCCTGGTCCCATGGTTTGATGTGATGAAGAAAAGCTATTTTATTTCTATTAGAGAACCAAATGAATTTTAATAAGAGTGTGTGTGTGCCATTAATATATGTTTTTTGAAAAAAATAGATGGGGCGTTGAGCTATATTTTGGGGAAAATCATTCTTATTAACTAAAGTCTGTCTTCAAAGGAGATGAAAAGGTTATTATCCGTGGTATTTTTTTATTATATTTATATTATAATTAGTTCCTATTGTCTCTTCTACAGAACTGAGAAGAACCGATAATCAAGGGAATTTGTTTCCCAGTAATGTGTTTTTATGAAGTACTTTTTCTTTTTGTTTAATATCATGCATTTAGATTTTGATTGATTAAATGAAGACCATAAATAGATTGAAATAAATTTATAGAAGATTCCAATTCTGAGAGAGCTACTCTTGACTTGGGTAATGTTAATAAAATGTCATCTGCAAATAACTTAATTTCGGAAGCATATTGATTATATAGATCAAGACCATTAATTTTTCAGGTTATTTCAGATTAGTACAGCAAAGATTTCAAGAGCAAACAGCAAATAAGATTGGAGATATAAACGGCAACCTTGTACACAACATTTGGTTAGAAAAAATGGATTCCAAAGTAAAATGACCTTGTTTAACATAAGCTAAGTTGTTATTGATATTTTTAAAAGAAAAGTAAAGGAAGGGGAAAGTCGAATAAATTTTGAGCTTTAAATAATCCCAATGTAGTGAACCAAATGTCTTTTCTATATCTAAACCAGTTATCAACACTTATTCATTTTCTTTAAGAATTTCTTTATTTAAGAAATCAATAAGTTTTAATAATCTTGTATTATGAGTATAAAACATGTTTTATCATAATTATATGAGTTAAGGGTTCCTTTATTCTATCATTAATAATAGACACGGACATCTTATAATCATTATTTAGAAGAGAGTTGGGTCTGTAAGAACCACAAAATTGAAGATTTTTTTCTTTTTAAGGATATGTCTCATTAATGAATATCTCTAAGAAGGTGGGCTCTTTCCTTGTGATTGAATTTTAATGAAAGTTTTATCAAAGTATGATATGTTAGGAAGAAAAAGTTGATAGATTGCTATTATTCCATCTATTCCTGGAGCTCTATTGATTTTTTAATTTTATCTGTAATTTCTTTATATGAGATTTGTGATTGAAATTTAGTTTTAATTATGTTGGGATTTTTTTGATATTGAGAGAATCTAAATTTATGAACAGTACAATGATATTTAAAAGCATCTAGAATGTCTCCAATGTCTGACAGGTTTTCTTTAGTAGCTTCTTGTCTTATTTTTACAATATTTGTTTCTGAATGCATTTTAACTCTCATTGATAAATTATGCATATGTTTAGGTGATAAAGAATTGAAACTCATTTTAGTCCTTCCATTGCCAAGTTTGATTTATGAGATAAAACGTCAAGATATTTATTTAATTCTTGTATTTTTTTATATTACAGTTAATATTTTTGGAAAATTTGGACTTGATTTTTAGAAGTTGAGACTGAATATTTTGCAGTTCTGAACCCCATTCTTTAATTTTATTCATATACCAAGAATTCTACAGTAAATGAAAGTTTTTAAGGAGTCCCAAATCATAACTGTATTGAACTCTGATGTAATAGTTGTTTCAAGAAAAAGATGTAATTCAGAAAATAACCATGATTTGAAATCTTAAATTCTAGTAATGTAAGCTGGGATTCTATTTGAAAGGGATAATTATTTAAAATAAGTTTGAAACTTAAAGATAAAGGGCATTGTGATCCTATTGGGACATGGAGTTATAATAAAATGTAAAATTATACACTTCAAATCTTGAGAAACTAAAATTCTATCTATTCTTGCTTGATGCCATTGTTATAACTCTGGTGAGAAAAGAGTAAAGATTTAGTATTTTTCATATTAAATGTATCAAGTAAGTTAAGAGAATCAATCCATTTTTTTTGTCTTGGAAGAAAGTCTTAATAATCAGTTAGTAGCAATACTGGAATTGTCCAGAATACAATTAAGGTCTCCCCTAATATTAAATTATCTTTATAAGTGTTGATGATGAGATCTAGAAGTTGTATAAGCAATATTTTTCCCCATAGCAGTTAACCAATTAATATTAACCAAAGTCCATATTCTCTTGTTAAACTTCAAAATAACAAGGATGAAAAGACCTTCTTGATTTTCATACTTTGACTGTTTGGTAAATAACAGTGTTTCTAATCCAAAGTATCATTAATCCTGCTCTCTTATAAGAAGAGTGAGCAAGAGCTATAACATTACCAGGATTTCAAAGAAGTCTTTCAGTGGTTTTAAAGCGAGTTTCCTGAAGGAAGACCACTTGTGCTTTGTTTTTTTTTAAATATCTTAAGTTCAATCTTTTCTTTGGATTATTTAAACCATTAATGTTTAAGGATAATAAAGTTGAATCCATATATACATGCGTTTGTATGTGTGTACATATATATATATATATATATATATATATATACACACATACAACTATACACACACACACACACACACACACATATATATATATATATATATATATATATATATATATATATATATATATACATATATAGATGGGTCTACTTGAGTTCACTGAAAACTCATTTCACTGAAACTTAGTTGCCTGTGCACAATTCGTTGTAAGCTCATTTCGCTGAAAACGTATTTGACTGAAATTCATTTAATTGAAAGTTATATATGGCCTATTCCCACTGTAGTGCAATCCTGGAGTTAGTATATAAAGTAAGGGTGGGTGGAGGGCATAATCCCCCACATAGTTTGGTTATAATTTTTCTTCTGGAGAGACTTATTCATTGGACTTGTAAGTATCCATATATATGGTTTTAAACATTTAAAATGGGTGGGGGCTAACCCCACACCCCTTATTTTACTCCAGGATTGCACTACAGTGGGGAAAAGGCCATATATAACTTTTAACGAAATGAGTTTCAGTCAAATGAGTTTTCAGTGAAATGAGCTTTCAGTGAATTCTGCGCAGGCAACTGTGTTTTAGTGAAATGAAGTAGACCCATATAGATATTTATATATATATATATATATATATATATATATAAGCATAAGTAATTTTTAACAATGCCAGTAATTAGTCTAGATCCCAGTAACTCTCCCCATCACAAAATATGGTGGTAAAACGTAAGCAATAATTTATTATGAATAAGGTAAGACTTTTTATAACTAGGAAACTAAGAAATAATTCAGGACTAATAAGAAAAGGAAATACAAAAATAATAGATGCAACATTATTACATCATAAATATAAAACTTTAACATCAAACATGGAATTAACAAAATTCTTACTCCAATAGATAAACAAGAGATCCTTCAGAGTAACCAGCATAACTAATGAACTGTGTTAAATTGAATTGTACAGAAGTAATAAGACCAAATTAAGTTAACAGTTTAAAATATTTTATTATTAAGGTGCAATTTGCTTTAAACTGTTGCATTAGCGGTGTAGTGTAGGCTGCAGTTTGCCAACTTTGTCCTGCATACTACATTGGAAAAATGGAACACAGACTTGGAGACCCAGTCTGCCAACATGTTTATGATACTAATAAAAAGAAGGTGAACAATGCTTTTGCTAAACATGTTGACAAATTTCCAGGACATGTTTTCAAATTTGCAATTATTGAAAAGGTGACAATTAGTGAACATGTTGGAATCATGGCTGTTAATGTTAGAGAAGCATGAACTGTACTGGCAGCTCACGTTGAATGCCAGTGTGTGGCCAGGACTAAATGGTCAGACTTCAATTAGTTTCTTGCTAAAGTTAAAAGCACTGGAAAGATAATTGTACAACTTTTACCATTGGTGCTGTTGCCTAATTTTAACTTTTTATTTTTTTTTCTTTTGGTCATATTGCTTTAACTGTATGTTTTCATTTGCAGGGCGTGGCTATCATATGACTTATTACATCAAGTATTTAAATGACGTCTCATTACTTGACATTGATATGATGAAGTTTTACTAAAATAAAATGAAAGCGCTTATACTATGTATCGTGTGTTGACTTCTACTTGATTATTTACACACTGTGATTATTTTTTTAGCATTGGTCAAAGTCTCTACAGACTGGCATGTTTCTTTTTTCTCAGTTTTTAGTGGTTTTCTTGGTTCCGGTTTGTTTTATACACCATGGCTGCTGGAGGACTGACCCACTCTCATCTACTTTTTCCTGAACTAACATTACAGATCTTCAGAGTTCTATTGGCAACCTCAGTTTACTAGTGCAACAACTGTCTCATTGTTTTGATGACACTTCAGTGTCTATGCCCCTTTTTTGGGCCAAAATGGGGTATGATACAGCCAGTAGGCCTTGTTTGAGACAGTTCATGAACTGATCCAATTCCTTGATTACTGGAACTAACTTAGCACAAAATACTACTGGTGACAATCTAGCAAGGGTTTCTCCTATTTTACAAGAGTAGCTTCATGGCAGTTTTCAATAGGCTGATACTCAGCAATGCAACAATTCCAACCTCCTTCAAGCATTAAATGAGTTCATCTATAAACTAATTATGATCAACAAACTTCAATTGGAGAATGCTTTCTTTCAAGAGTATATAAATGAAAATTGTGTACCTAAAGGTCTGCGTACTTGGCATTACCCTACTGGATTAATCAAAGACCCACCACTCCATTATGAACTGTTAAAAATGTCGTACTGCCACAGGTGTGAGTACATGGAGCTGTTGATAAAATTCAATGTTAAACTTGTTGATGATCTCACAGATGAAATTAATTCTCTTGATAATTCTATTACTCATGGCCTACTTTTTGAACAATATAATTTGACTATGGACATATCTTTAACAGTATTAATGAGCAAATTCATATTATAAAGGGTAGGAAAATTAAAACACTTGAAAGAGAAAGGCAGGAATATATAAATCACACTGCCTATCCCATCCCTCCTGTTTCCCCAAGCATAGGGAAACCAGTTTAGTTACAATAATACTGTTTATAACCATAATACCTCCCCTGTTGTAGGAAACAATGTTATGAATGAATACGCTCTATCAAATAACGGTTCCAACAATTTCTGTGATCCTTTAGACTTCCCACTACTATGCCTCTCAGAACAAATCAGGGAGAAGCAGAATTACAGTGAATGGGAACTGAGAACGCAAGTCCATCCTCCACAGAAAGGCCAATCACACTGGCAGAACCGCAGACACAGAACCCCCAGTTGGAACTAACACAATGTTATTTTCAGACAAATTGGCAATAACAGCTGTAAATCAATTATAAACAAAAAGGGTGATTTTAAAACTTACATTTTTTTATTCTTATTCTATAAACACTGAATGTAGAGATCTGTTTGAACATGGTATGCCATTTATACCCATCAAAAACACAACTATAGCTCATGTACTTATGGATTGCAAACAATACACTATAAATCTTAGTTTTAATATTTTATTTGATAATTAAACTGATGCCGTGAACTTAAGGGTTTCTAGTACCCTTATCCTACCCATTCACCCCACCATCTTATGTTTTGAGAAAATGTGTGATTGTGACTTTCCTGATGTATTAAGTAATAGAAAAAGACAATATAGGGTTTACAGTAACCTGGATTCCAAAGAAAAAGATCTGCTAAATGAACTGAGTTATCAGTGCTTAAGAGTTATGAAACCTGGTAAGGTAGGTTTGGTAATAATGGAGAAGAGTGGATTATGTCAGTAGGATGCCTGATATATTATCTGGCAAAATCTATTTAAATGTATCTTTAAATGAGTTAAACACATCTTATAGAAGAATTAAGTACGAGTTGAGTGACTCATTTATTAAAAATAAAATTGACTTGGAAGAGTATAAATTCTTGAACACAATAACTCCTTTGGTGCCCCCAGTTTTTGGCATCCGAAAAATACATAAAAGTAAACATCATCCCCCTATGAGACCACTTGTGGATACCAGGGGCTCCATCATGCACCCCTGTGCTAAATTTCTAGATGAAAAACCGAAAGACCTTGTTGTGCAAGATGTTCAGATTTGTAAGGACTCCTGGGATTTTTTTAGACAAAATTAATAATTGAAAGAGAGTTGTACATTCATCACAATAACTGTTAATGACCTTTACACAGTCATCCCTCACAACACCCAAGTGCAATGGCTTGCTGAATACCATTTTGATAAAGGAGTTCCACAGGAAAAAAACTGTTACAAAACACTACTTGAGATAGTTTTAAAAAACGTTTCGATTTGTGAATGCAAATACTTTTTACAGTGCACAGGGGTAATGGTGGGCTTTTAGCCAGCATTATTATGGTCCAGTGGGAGAAAAAGTTTGTTAAATTCAGATCTCATTAAGTCTTGTAAATTATACACCCTGGATATCTTTATCATCTGAGATCTGGCTTACCAAAGACACATTTAACAAGAGGCTCACTTCACAAATTTATCACAAACCTACCTTCTCTAATGCTTATCTACACTACACTCATATCCACTCACACAAAAATGGGCAGTTGTGAAAGTTCAATTTGTTCGAGCCACACGAGTAGTTTCCACATTCAAACATTTTTTGGATGAGTGTGAAACCATCAAAAGCATGTTTTTACCTAGGAACTATCCTGACTCCTTCATGAATGGCTTAATGTATGAGGTCCTCAACAAAAGAGGGATTATTATGTTCACATTTTATTCAATGGCCACAGAGGCACAAGTGTGTCCAAGGTGGGGGAATGATTTTGATGTGGTAAACACTGAGCACATCAGTCCTTGTAACTATTTTTTGTAGCAGTACTACAATTTCACATTGTAAAAACATCATGTATAGGGCTTCCTTTATTGGTTGTTTTAATGACAATAGTCTTAATATTAAAAACTTTGTAAAGAACTGGGTTATCTTAAAAGACTATAGAAACATTTCAGCAAAAGTGGGGGAAAACACAAATGATATGCAAAAAAGGTTACAGTTTGAAGCCCATTGTTGAGGGGTTTGGTTCTAAAACCATGAATATCACTCTGAAACTGTTCAAAATGACTGGATGTCGTCATTGTTCTATTTGTAATTCTGTTCTTTTATGTGAGCAGTTTTAAATAAAATATTTTATTATTAAGGTGCAAGGTGCTTTTAATTGTTACATTAGTCTTGTAGTGTATGCTGCAATCTGCAATTTGCCAGCATTGTCCTGCATACTACATTGGAAAAACGTAACACAGACTCAGAGACTGAATCTACAAACATGTTTATGACATTAAGAAAAAGGTGAAAAATGCTTTATCTAAACATGTTAACAGATTTCCCTGACATCCTTTCAAATTTGCAATTATTAAAAAGGTGACAGATAGTGAATGTGGTGGACCGTGTCCATTAATGTTAGAGAAATGTGAACTGTACTGGCAACTCATGTTGAATGCCAGTGTGCAGCCTGGACCTAAATGATAAGATTTCAGTTAGCTGCTTTCTAAAGTTAAAAGCACCGGAAAGATATGTTTACCATTGGTACTATTGCTTAATTTTAACTTTTTTTTTCCTTCTTTTGGTCATGTTGCTTTAACTGTATGTTTTCATTTTGGGGGCTTGCAGCAAGTAATTAAATGATGTATTTTTTTACCTACATGTGAAACAATATTTTGCTGAGAATGCATATCATGACATGTTAAAAGCTCCTCCTGGATACTTTGCCCTTTTTGTTTCCCCTGCCCCTGCCTTCTCTCGTACATCCCCCCGAAGGAGTGGGGAAAAGTAGATGCAGATATAAATAATTAATTTGATTGTTCATAATTCTTTCAGATCTTCATAATAGAGGGGAACTGATCCTGGGAACCATCCTGTTATGAAAAGGATGTGGTGGAGAATCTGAAATGGGATCAACATCATGATAATAAACCCCTGTATCTATATCAGTGATCTGCAAAATTGTAGGCTTCAAAAAAAAAAATTATCCACCCGTGGACCTGAAATAAGGTTTGGAACAGAACATTTTGTCCATGGACATCTTCAAGGTAGCGGGGGGTTAGATTTGCAGCATTTGGGAGGTTAGGGTTAGGATAGGGTTAAATATAGGAATGGATGAGGTTTGGTAGGGAGAGGCTTAAAGGATGTTAGGTAAGTGTAACTGGATTAGGAGTCACATTTTGGCATGATCTTGCTAAAGCAAGTACTACGTCCTTGATAATCTGTAGGTGCTTAAGTGTTCAGGTAGGCCTTGGGTTAATAGTGATAAGGTACATTAAATTTTTTTGTGGGGGGGGGTTATTGCCTTATTGGGAGGCATGTATGGGGTGGTGGGTCTTGCGCTGCTGCCCTGAGGAGTGTGTTCAAGGATGGTAAGTGTCTGAGTCTCTGTGGTAGCATAGTCATCAGTGTTTTCCTGTCAAAATGTGGTGAAATCAATGTGTGTGCTGGTGTGCGGCTTGGTTGCTTTGGGTGCACGGGGGAGGTTGCATTAGCAATTTGAGTTCATGTCTTTCAGGGGTTGTATGTTGGTTGCTCCCTGTTTTCTGGTTTCTGAGGTTGATGGCAGCTGCATTGGGGGCTGTCCCCGATCTGATTTGGGAGTCTCTGTTGGGCTTGGGCTGTTTGCAGCATGCGTACTGATTTTAGACAGTGTGGAAACACTGTAGCTTCTATTTCGCAGACTTTCAGTAAATAGTAACATCGGTACAGGCATGCACAATAGTCTCCATGCAATTTTAACATGTAGCCTGGAATTCATTTTCATACGTTTAAAAAAAAAAAAAAAGCATGTCTGAGTTAGAATATGTTGTAACTGTGCACTGGTGATTCCATGCTAGGTATGCCTCATCATGCTTCTTAAGACTGGTTAGGTTTGGGCACGGTCATACAGTTTGTTATAGTGCGGGTCAGTATCCATACCTTGAAACTGTACTGACTTTGCAGAATGGCCAGATTTTGCATTGTAATTTTAGTTGGTTAAAAAATCGAAAGGAGATCGCGCCATGGTTACATGTGGTCTTTGCTGATTTGTGGGCTTTTCCGTGGTTCGGCTTGGAGGGCATTGGTGGTGGTTGCTGTTCACGGGCTTTTCCATGGTTCAGTTTGGAATGCATCGGTGGTGGTTTCTGTTCGCGGGCTGTGGCTACTTTACCAGTTGGCTGTCCAGGTTTTCAGGGAGCTCCACAGTTTTGCCTCACAGTGTCCACTGTTTTTCAAAAAAAAAAAAAAAAGGATGAATGGGTGGAGTGGCAAGAGTTGAGGCCCTGGAGGTGTGGTCATTTGGAGAAAACATTTCCTTGCGGATGTTATAGTTAAATTTCCTTTTGCTAGAGATTGATGTCTGTGCCATTTAAAGTTGACTGCAATGTTATGAAGGAAAGTTCCCAATATCCTCTGCAGTTTTCAAGGCAGTTAGTTGATGCTCAGGCTTTTTTCTATTTGGGAAATATAAATGTTTGAAAGTTGGTGATGACCTGGTGAGACGGAGTACATTGAAGAAATGATATAGTTTTTCGTGTAGGTAGAACATGAATTGCCTCTTTGTGGTGTTTCAGAATTTTTGGCAAAACATTAGGTTGCTTACATTTCTTTTACTGTCATTAAGAAGTTGTGATTGTGTGGATGAAGTATTTACAGTTTTTTCTTTTACAGGTAGGTGGAAGAAAGGTGGCTTTAACAGGTGAGAGAGGGGGACAAGGATGATGATTGTTGTTTGGAGTGCTGTGTAAAGAGGTCATGATCTTCCAGCAAGGCAATCACATATGGAATTGATTTATTTTCTTCCCAGTAGTTACAACGTAATGGTTTGTTTGCTTGTTCTGGGTGAGGAGCATCAGGAGTGGAAGAAGAAAAAAAAAGAAAAAAGAGGATATTGTACCTAATTTAAAGAGATCTTATTGGTATGATGGTGGGCAATGGGGTTTAATAACGAAATAGTATGGCTTGTTTTGTTGAGTTTCTAGAATGCCATGATGGCTGTTGTGCTGTTTTATTGTTCATAAGGGATAGTTAGTGTGATGGCGAGATTGCTAGGCAACGGGATTTTATGATACTATTTTGGTTATTTTAAGCAGTGAAATGGGGCTTGGATTAGGCATCATGGTTTGTTCTTGTTTTTGTGTGGTTTCAGATGATTGTGGGCTTTGTGTTGGTTGTCCAATTGAAGGGTAATGATAGAGTCATTAGAATTGTTATTGCTCTGGCATTAAGGAGAGCTCATTTGGTTAGTACTGGGTTGTGTGGTAAATGGGGTTGCAATTTGGTATGATGGCATGTAGTTGACTCTGCATGGATTTTATAATGCCCTTGAAGTCATTGTGGAGCTGCCATTGGTCATGAAGTAAGGATTATTTAGCTCATGTGCAGTGGGTATGCTAGGTTATCTTAGCATAGGTGAAGCGTCAGTGTTTTGTTTTCAGTGGTTTTAGTAACTGGTTATTTTTATGTGATAGGGTTTTAGGAGTTAACTATATCCACCTTGGTTAGTGGGGACGGGTTACATTGAATGCTTGGCTGGATGCTTTAATGGGGTTTAGATTTCTGGAAGTGTGCTGCAGAGAGGGGGTACAGCCTGGTCAGGCTGGTAGGCAGAGAAGAAGGGCAGGCTTGCCCTCTTCTGTTCCCCCACTGGTGCTGGATAGTCAAGTCAGTAAGTTGGAAAAAAGAAGTGAGTGGGTTACGCTGCTTGACAAGTACATAAATAAGTGGAGGAAGCTGCTTATTTGGTTGATGGTATAATAAAATAAATGGTACTAAAAGTGAGCAGTTACACTGCTTGATAAGTATATAAACAAGCGGGTGAAGCTGCTTATTGGATTGATGGTATAATGCAATAAATGGTAATGAAAGTGAGCGTTTACGCTGCTTGATAAGTACCGATAAAGGTCTCAACTTCCACAACAAATTTTGAATGTGATTTTGGAAGCTAGAAGGCCTAGTACAAGGAAAGTGTACGCAGATAAATGGAAGAGATTTTTATTTTGGAGTGCAGCTAAGGATTTGGATGTTTGTGGCCCTGATTTAAGTGTGGCTCTTCAATATCTTACTGAGTTATTGGACAAAGGTTTGTCCTTCTCTTCTATTAAGATTCATGCTGCAGCAATTTCAGCTCACTATGACTGTGACCCACCATTGTTTTCTCATCCTTTGTTCTAGCAATTTCTTAGAGGGGCAAAGAATATAAGACCCCCACGTAGAGCTCCTACTCCTGCTTGGGATCTCAATTTTGTGTCGGAGAAACTCACTCTACAACCTTTTGAGCCTGCAGCTACTGCTGAGTTGAAATATTTGTCATGGAAGACTGCTTTTTTGTTGGCCATTACCTCTGCAAGAAGGGTTTCTGAATTGCAGGCCCTTATGGCAGTTGAGCCTTTCTTAATTTTCCATAAGGATAGGGTATCTTTACGTACTAATCCTTCCTTTATGCCTAAAGTGGTTTCTAGTGTGGCTTTAAACCAAACTATTCATTTGCCTACTTTTTATGCAAATCCCCAAACTAAAGGGGAAAAGATTTTGCACACTTTAGATGTACACAGGCAGTTGCGATATTATTTGGACAGAACTAAAGGGTTCAGACAATCTCAGCAGTTATTTGTTTCTTTGCTTTGTGCTCTCAGGGCAAGCCCGTGTCAAAACAAACTATTTCTAAGTGGATTGGATTTTGCATTGCTTTCTGTTATTCCCATCATGGCAAAGAGATTCCAGCTGGGATTAGGCCTCATTCCACTAGGGCTACAGCCACTTCAACAGCTTTTTTGAGGGGGGTGGCTACTAAGGATATTTTGGAGGCAGCCACTTGGAGTTCAGTGCATA
This sequence comes from Protopterus annectens, assembly GCF_019279795.1. Taxonomy (NCBI): domain Eukaryota; kingdom Metazoa; phylum Chordata; order Ceratodontiformes; family Protopteridae; genus Protopterus; species Protopterus annectens. The sequence continues at coordinate 144,639,252 of NC_056743.1, read as the reverse complement.
CCTTCTCTAGGCATTACCACCTTCCTCTGTACTCTAAATCCAGGGCTGGTTTTGCCACTGCTGTGTTGCAGGGCATTTTGGCAGCCCCTGCTTCGTTATAGTTTAGCCATCCTCCCTTACCTCTGCTTTGGGATTCTACCCAAGTGTTAGGACTGCAGCAATGTGAGATGAAGAACATAGTACAGTTTTGTACCTACCATAAATGTAGATGTTCGAAGATCCACATTGCTGCAGTCCAATTTACCCTCCTCCTTCCCTCTGTAGTTTGAGGTGGTTGTGTGGGCTGGGTTATCCTCTGAGGTATAGTGTATATATTGTATATATATTGTACATATTTTGGTGTTAGGCTGGTTGGTTGTTTAGTTGTTGTGTATGGGTTTTGACCTATCTTTTTAGGGTCTTCTGACATCTGGGGCAACAAAAGACTGAGGATATGACGTCGGTCATGCGCATTTGTACCCTGACGTTCTGATGTCAGTCAAATGCGCCTTGACCGACGTCAGCCTTATACTCTGATATTCGGGCCGACCGAGGGACAGCGGACTACCCAAGTGTTAGGACTGCAGCAATGTGGATCGTCGAACATCTACATTTATGGTAGGTACAAAACTGTACTTTTCTAGTACCCTTATCCTACCCATTCACCCCACCATCTTATGTTTTGAGAAAATGTGTGATTGTGACTTTCCTGATGTATTAAGTAATAGAAAAAGACAATATAGGGTTTACAGTAACCTGGATTCCAAAGAAAAAGATCTGCTAAATGAACTGAGTTATCAGTGCTTAAGAGTTATGAAACCTGGTAAGGTAGGTTTGGTAATAATGGAGAAGAGTGGATTATGTCAGTAGGATGCCTGATATATTATCTGGCAAAATCTATTTAAATGTATCTTTAAATGAGTTAAACACATCTTATAGAAGAATTAAGTATGAGTTGAGTGACTCATTTATTAAAAATAAAATTGACTTGGAAGAGTATAAATTCTTGAACACAATAACTCCTTTGGTGCCCCCAGTTTTTGGCATCCGAAAAATACATAAAAGTAAACATCATCCCCCTATGAGACCACTTGTGGATACCAGGGGCTCCATCATGCACCCCTGTGCTAAATTTCTAGATGAAAAACCGAAAGAAAAGCAAAATGTGAGCAGGAAACCAAGAATCAGTAGTCCACAAACAAAAAGGCTGCCAAATAATCCAATTCTTTATTCACGAAACACTCCAAGAGTAATAAAATCAAAGCCGCTTTACGCTGACCAATGTCAGGCTTTATCAAGACAGTTTTAAACATGATGTGCCACAGTTTAAATACACTAACTGAATCTAAAAACTTAATTTGATTGGATTAAATTAATCCAATCAATTTAAAATAATTAAAAGCCAACCATTGAAATGAATAATTCATTAAACCACAATTGGGTTCTTTTTAAAGTGCTAGTGCATTTGATCAGACTTGTAAAAATGAATATCATAAAACCATAACTTAGGTCACTTTTCAGAAAACATATGTTTGCAAGAAAATGTGAAATTTACGTAATTAAGATCAATGCCTTTGATTGAAGTGTACAAAACAATTCTTCAGAAACTATGTTATAAACAAAAAAACTAATGTAAACGTCCAACCCATCTGTATAACAATCTAAATGCATTTACGTCTATAAGTAGAGTAATTATTGAAACGTTCATTTAAAATTTGTGTTATTACTTGGGAAATAGTTAAAATCAATCACAGTAAAAATATGTATGCATCAATCAGTTACAGTTTTTTCTTTTACAGGTAGGTGGAAGAAAGGTGGCTTTAACAGGCGAGAGAGGGGGACAAGGATGATGATTGTTGTTTGGAGTGCTGTGTAAAGAGGTCATGATCTTCCAGCAAGGCAATCACATATGGAATTGATTTATTTTCTTCCCAGTAGTTACAACGTAATGGTTTGTTTGCTTGTTCTGGGTGGGGAGCATCAGGAGTGGAAGAAGAAAAAAAAAGAAAAAAGAGGATATTGTACCTAATTTAAAGAGATCTTATTGGTATGATGGTGGGCAATGGGGTTTAATAACGAAATAGTATGGCTTGTTTTGTTGAGTTTCTAGAATGCCATGATGGCTGTTGTGCTGTTTTATTGTTCATAAGGGATAGTTAGTGTGATGGCGAGATTGCTAGGCAACGGGATTTTATGATACTATTTTGGTTATTTTAAGCAGTGAAATGGGGCTTGGATTAGGCATCATGGTTTGTTCTTGTTTTTGTGTGGTTTCAGATGATTGTGGGCTTTGTGTTGGTTGTCCAATTGAAGGGTAATGATAGGGGAGTCATTAGAATTGTTATTGCTCTGGCATTAAGGAGAGCTCATTTGGTTAGTACTGGGTTGTGTGGTAAATGGGGTTGCAATTTGGTATGATGGCATGTAGTTGACTCTGCATGGATTTTATAATGCCCTTGAAGTCATTGTGGAACTGTCATTGGTCATGAAGTAAGGATTATTTAGCTCATGTGCAGTGGGTATGCTAGGTTATCTTAGCATAGGTGAAGCGTCAGTGTTTTGTTTTCAGTGGTTTTAGTAACTGGTTATTTTTATGTGATAGGGTTTTAGGAGTTAACTATATCCACCTTGGTTAGTGGGGACGGGTTACATTGAATGCTTGGCTGGATGCTTTAATGGGGTTTAGATTGCTGGAAGTGTGCTGCAGAGAGGGGGTACAGCCTGGTCAGGCTGGTAGGCAGAGAAGAAGGGCAGGCTTGCCCTCTTCTGTTCCCCCTCTGGTGCTGGATGGTCAAGTCAGTAAGTTGGAAAAAAGAAGTGAGTGGGTTACGCTGCTTGACAAGTACATAAATAAGCGGAGGAAGCTGCTTATTTGGTTGATGGTATAATAAAATAAATGGTACTAAAAGTGAGCAGTTACACTGCTTGATAAGTATATAAACAAGCGGGTGAAGCTGCTTATTGGATTGATGGTATAATGCAATAAATGGTAATGAAAGTGAGCGTTTACGCTGCTTGATAAGTACCGATAAATGGTAACAGAAGTGAACAGGTACGCTGCTTGATAAGTAGCTGAGTGAGGTATGGGCACTGCTTACTGATCAGGATGAGCAGGTTTACGCTGTCCTGTCCTATGATAATGTTACATGGATGTTATTTAATTTGTATCATGTTTGGTTGAAATGAATGAATATTGAGTAACATTTATGTTTATGGAAATTTAATAAAGGTTGTCAAATGTCATTCGGTGTAATGTGTAACTTGAATGGGGACCGGGACAAAGAATGTTTACATTTTTTGGGGCAGTATGCAGTATTGTTGGAATATGCCATACGATCTCTCAGTAGTTTTTTTTGGTTTATGTACTACATTCTTTTTATACATTACATCAGTATTGGAAAAAAATCTGATCATACCTACTTTTGTGATGATCAAATATTAAATCATTAGTGGTTTCTTCATTTAAAATAAGTTCATCATATAACTGAGTCAATGAGACATTATTTCCATTTATAATAAAATTAATAAGTTCCAGACCATAATGGTCAAACATAGATAACAGTTCAAAATGAGCTTCACTACCTGCAGTAAGTCCATTCAGGTGCATATGCATAGTCCCTTCGGTACCCTGTTGACTTTCAAGCATTCATTAAGGAATGCATTATCCGGTTGTAAACTTCACACCTCTGAGAACTTTTTTTCTAGTGAGGCCATAAGTGTTAATAAGTTGCCAGTGAAGAGAACAGTTTCAGAATCTACTGGAACAATGAAGGAAACAAAGTCCACATATAACAAGTCACTAAAATTACACATATGTGAAGCGTTTCTTCTGTTGAAATCATTGCTTTTGTTGGTTGTTGAACCATTGGAAGCTGGGCCTATATTAGCATATCGAATGGACTAAATAGCGAAAGCTATTAAGTCGATCTGATACTGTCGAAATGGTAAAATATCGAAGACACGGAACATCAAAATTTTTCCCCGGGAAAAAATTTGGTGGACTGTCTTTGGGACTTAGCCATTTCCTCTACTATGGTGTGATTTCAGACTTGGCATATTTAGGTAGGGGGGTGTGGGGGGCACAGCCCCCCACTTATGTTTGTGTTTAAGTGTTTTTATTTATTTATTTTTTTGTGGAGCAGCAAATTTTTTCCCTTGGAAAAAAATTGCTGTTCCGTGTGTTCGATATTTTGTGGTTTTGACATTATCGGTACGATGAAATAGCGTTCGCTATTTTAATCATACGATCATGTAATATAGATGCTTGGAAGCCACAGTTTGTATATCAGGAACCCGAAAAGAATGAAGTTGCATGACCTATATCCTGTGAAACATTATTCAACCCGGGTTGCACCAATGTAAGTTGGACAAAAGGTAAATAGTTGGACAAAGATAGTTGTTCCACTGTCCTATTCAAAAGAGACTGTTATTGAGAAATTAAAGCAACAAGCTGTGTCAAATCTCCTGATGAATTATTGGGAGAATCAGAGAGAACCAGTGTAAAAGCTTCAGTAGATAATGTTCCTTCATTGATCCACATTGACATGATTACACCCGAGTTGGTATCTACTAGACACTGCAACACTCTGAAAATCATTGACCAAAATCAAAAAGCTAAAAAGGAGTGTGTGAATGTGCAGTCAAAACAAACAACCACATAAACCAAAAGAAGACTTGCGTAGTATTATGATATTTTAAAAACTAATTCCAACAATGCTTTGTATGGACACTCCCAGAACTGCTTTAACATTGTTAATTTCAAGTTTGCTATTTTGGAACTGTTTTCAGGGGGTCTCACAGTAGTATTATTGCAAGGGACCAGTAAAAAAACCCATTTCTATTAGGAAGGTACTGTAGGTTCTTTAACACTCACTTGAGGTACCTCCTAATCTAGTGCACTGCACCCTAGTTTAATCTCTCTTCAAAAGACAGTAGTCTCAGGTGTGGTGTAACTCCCTATTATATTGCACAACAGTGTCGATATTGGATAATTCATTCAAATAGCTGATGAGGGAATATATTCTCCAGTTTTTTGGATACCCAGCATCAAATGCAAGTCTACTACCCTGACAACGGCTAGTCTTTCTTAGAGGCTGGACATGTTATACTTCATACATAGCTGCTAGCCAGGAAAATAGTATTTTTCTTAACTGTATGTTGTTGTTTTTAAAAATGTAAGACAATGTGGAAAGCTACATGTACTTTGAAAGAAAAACTGGAAATAGAAAATGGTGGTGGTGGTGAGGGGGGATTCCAGGTAGTTATCCAGAATCCTTTCTAGCACTAAATGACCAGTGCAAATAATGTCTCGTCATTCTGCCTCATTTTTCAGTGCACACATTCTGTTTGTAATTAGTCATACCAAACTGTTTCTTCCCACTTAAAAACTAAGGCTAACATAAATAATACAGCTTAATCCCGAAGTGAAGCATTTGTATCCTATTTAAGCCCACTCTTGCTAGAAGAAGAGACGGATAAATGGATACTAATTCCTATTAAAAGGGGCTCATTTGCACTACCTTTAGACCAATGTATTTTCAACAGAGAGGAAAACATTGGTTGCTTTTTTATTATTTGCTTCAGTAAAAAAAAAAAGCCAAGCCCCAGCTAACACTTTGCCAAGAGCACCCATTTATATCAAGAACATTTTTCTATAGGTAAATCCAAAATGCCTCATGTTCTAGGCTGCTTTTGGCTTTATTCATGAGCTTTACAACATACAGTTATACGTCTTTTGGTATAAGGATCGCTGTTACAAAAAAGCCTTAAGTAAAAAAGGATTCCATCAGTTCTTCAACCCTGAAAGAATAACCCCAACATGTGATTTCTTATCTAGTGCAATATTCCTCCCAGAAATATCAATAGTTTTCTTTTGAACAAATATAATAAATGGCAGTACTATTTTGCATTGTCCATTTGTCTACAATAACAATTGACACCCAACAGCAACGCTAGTTTGGCAATGCAGAAGTTCTCATCACTAAATTAATAATAAACAAAAATAAATGCAGATACATTGCCTGCGTTTATATTCCACCCAGCAAGAATGATAATACTCTAGAAAATATCCTACATTGGCTAGCTTCTAACTATCCCCAGGAAACCATTGTCTTGGGGAACTTTACCATTGATTGGAACACCTGTTCCTCTGAAACTCCCTCCACCCATTTAAACCTCCACGGGTTTACTCAGATCATTGACACCCCCCACCAGATTTAGCAAAAATAGAGTTAAAGATAGTATCCTTGATTGGATACTTGCTAACAGCCACCCCCAAAAATACAAGTCAGGGACATTACCTGATGATCGTAGTGATCACTGCCTTGCCTATATTATGCTCAAAGCTGACATTCGCAATCAGCCGACCTACAAAACTATAAGAAACGTCATGAACTTTAACCTTGACAACTTCCAAAATGAACTCAAAGCATGTAATTGGAATGTCTTGAAACGACTCCCTTTACAAGAAGCAGTTGAGTACTTCAATACCAGATTTCTGGCTATCCTTAACCACCATGCTCCTACCTGTACCATGAGTGTAAAAGTCACAGTTGCACCATGGCTATCTATAGAAACAAAAACCAAAACTAAACTAAGAAACAACACCTGGGCCAGGTGGCATGCTACCAATGCCCCTATGGACCAAGTAAGATACAGACAGCTAAGGAACCAGACCAAAAAATCTGTCATTCTAGACAAAAAAAATCACTACACCCTCCTACAACAAAAATATCAGCTAAAACCTCAAAAGTTCTGGCCTGGTATTAACAATCTTCTCCACCCAGGTCATTCCGCCACTCCTACCCCATCAGCTACCCTTGATAAATGCCCCGTAGAAATTGCAAACAGCTTCAACATCTTCTTTACTAAAACTATCCAGTCTCTAGCTACTCATCTCACTCCATTGGACACAAACACCAGCTCTGGCACATCTAGCCCTGATCCACACAGCACCCAATCCACTTTTACCTTTCAAACTGTACCTATCAACCTGATCCGGACCTTACTCAAAAAGCTAAAACCTACTACACTAGCTGCTGACCACCTCCCAGCTGAATATCTTGAAAAAGCAGCTGATGCCATAGCACTTCCCATTTCTATTTTGATCAACAGCTCCATCTTAGAAGGATCCATCCCAGCAATATGGAAAATATCACGTTATACCTCTCCATAAAGGAAGAAGTTCCACGGAATTATCTAACTTTAGATCTATAGCCATTCTTTCACCGCTAGCTAAAATCATGGAAAGATGCATACACAAACAAATTATGCACTTTCTTATTCAAAACGGAAAGCTCACCAACTGTAAGCCATTCCACAGTACCACCACGGCTCTTCTATCTTTCTCTAATGTCCTCAGTCTTCATTGTAATAAAAACAAACTATCTTCAGCCCTCTTCCTAGATCTCTCAAATGCTTTCGATATGGTCAGTCATCAGCTACTGCTCAATACCCTACAAGCCATCGGTTTAGACCAACGTGCAATACAATGGTTTCACTCCTACCTAAATGGTAGACAGCAGGCTGTCTTATGGCAGAGCAAGCTGTCATCCCAACTTCCTCTAACCCTAGGTGTCCCACAAGGGTGGGTCCATACTAGGTCCCCTTCTTTTCTCTATCTTTATCAGTGATCTGCACACCACCATCCCAGGAGCCACCTGCATCCTATATGCAGATGACTCAATGCTAATATGCTCCACCTCCTCTCCTACACAACTTCTAACCCTCACCCAGTCCACTTTCAGCAAGGTAGAAACATGGCTAGCTAATTGCCGCCTGCTTCTAAATCCTATCAAAACCAAGCTTCAACTTTTCTCCCCTAACCGTAGAATTTCTCCTCCTCCTTTCAACATCAAATCTAGCAGTGATACCATTATTTCCCCTGATGACCACACAAAGCTTATAGGAGTAATAATAGACAACAATCTTAAATCTGTTAAACATGTCAATCCCACTATTAAGTCCATCAACAAAAACTTGGCTCCCTGTATAGAGCCAAACCTTTCCTCACCCCCCTAGCTAAGTTAGCTATTGCAAGATCACACCTCCTCTCTACCCTTATGTATGCCTCCCCTGTACTCGCCAACCTATCCAAAACAGATCTCAACAAATTATCAGGATGTTACAATCATATAACCAGATTTGCTGCTGGCATGGCTTTTAGGACCCACCATTGCCAGAACCTCAAAGCACTGGGATGGCTAGAGTATCCTACCCTTCTACAGCTCAACCAGCTTATAGTACTGCATAAAATACTCCATCAACCTGATAGCCCTGCCCTCAAAAATATTCTCACCCCTCATAGTGCCCCCTCAGGCCATTACGCTCAGCTGATAAACTAATGATATTGACCCAAAAATACAACAACTCTGCAAGCGATACTGTATATGTCAAATCAACCGGCAAAATCGGGAATCTACTCCCTACTACCGTTACCAAGGAAACTACCCCTGTTTAAAAGAGAATTAAAAAATACCTTGCATCTCATTGACTGTGCTCTTGTTCTAAACCTAACAACTTCACTAATACATGTCTTGCAACCCAACCTATTGTTGAGCCAAGTATCTACGTCTCATAGCATTCGAATGTCTAAGCATTGTGAATTATGATATCTGATTGTACTCTATGTTCACATTTTCTGATGCATCTTTGTCAATCAGATGTAATGTCTGCACATTGTGTATATTGATAACCTGCCTGTATTCTTTGTCTATATTTTTATAAACATGTCTGCTTGAGTTTATCACTCAGTGATGTATGTGCTGTCTCTTTTTTGGTATGTAGAGCTTTTCTCCCCGGGGCTTTGCTAAAAATGGACATATATGCAGTCAGACTATCCCGGTCAACAAATGTAAAATAAAAAAATAAATTTGTTCCACTAGCAACTAATGTTTGTAGCCTTACTGTGGTTGCTGATAAGAATTAGTTGGAAAATGTTCTGTCCGTTTATTCTGCTATCTCCATTGTGAAAACTGTGTGGATTGTTTGGGTAACTATCCATAAAGCCACCATAAGTTAGTCATGACTTGACAGTAAGATTAACATGAACACGCATACTCTCTTACTCACTCACAGATTGCATTCCAGGAGTGCTTAAGACCAGGTTCCTCTTTGCTGAGAGCATTTTCATCAAATTTGAGATGCCTAGTGAAGTATATGAACCAGCATTTCCAGTGCATCAAATCCTCAACAGACATTTCCAACTTAATAGATTTCATGGGAGGATGTGATCGTCAAATATGACAATTCTTACAGGACTCATCCTTTCATTTATAGGTTGGACTCTGCCAGTATATTCCCCAAGAGTACATACTGCTATATTAAATAAGTACAAGTTATTTAGGAAAGATTAGACAATAATGCAGGACTTTTTGGATTTATAGATCCGTTTAAAAATGCTGCTATATTTCTATGTTTCTTTTGCATCTGTTTCCTTGTAATAGGAACATGAGTCAAATACTATGCAAGTACATGGCCATGCAGACCACAGTGCAGGTTTTACAGATTTGAGATTTGGGGCCACACACACACACACACACACACACACACACACACACACACACCAGCAAAAGATATCACTGACATGGTTAACTGGCAATGTTTTGTGAAGAACCTCTAACCTTTGAAAGTTGTCATCTCTGTGATAAAATCATTTCCATTCTAAGTTGCAGATTTTTTGTTCACTAACAACTTTTTAAACTGTAGTAGCAAATATAAATACTTGGAAAATAAATGGATATTGCTTTTCTTAAGCCTGCATCTCCTCTTCCATTTATCATTTACTTCTTCCCAGGAATGTTTTTAAAACAGCTATGGTCCCAGTTCACTTCATGATGGCCTTGAGCCCCCTACCTTGAGATTTTCTTTGAAATTAAAAACTTCTGTTGCCTTCTCTGTATAATTAATACACTGATTTTGTTTTTATAACAGTCTGCTAATAATTTCATACTTATTACTAGTTCCCCTGTCTTCACCAGTGGTACTTTTGTCTGCGCTCTCATATTAAGTTACATACTGAGAAAATCTTACGTTTTCCATAGATTCAATACTGAAATATCTATCACATTTTCTCTGAACTAAATAACATTGCAATCAAGCTATAGCTTTTATTTGACACACATTCCAAGTCCCTGACTTTTATTTTCTGCAAGAATGTAGAGGTGTATTATTAACTATACCAAATTTAATATACGCCAAACTGTTTCATGTAAAATGGAAATGGTTTATGCTATATTTTGTTGGTATAATAAGGTATATAATGGATAAACAAAGAAGATCATTAAAAACATGTAATTTTACAACATTTAGGTGATATTATTTTATAGCATTTAGGCAATATTAGATATCAGTATATGAAAAAAGTCCCATACCTAGTCTTTTTGTGGGGAAAAAAAAATCATATAACTGAAGACTTTAAACATATATTGCTGTGTAAACCAGACATTTTGAGTTATGGGGTTGAACAGTAGCTTCTGATAAAAAAGCCATTTAATATTGTAGTATCAGACATTTCAAACACTTGGTCTGAATGTGGAGATAAACTGATCTGTGTTTCACTAAAAACAATGTAATTATATAAATGTGTTGCTGTTTATTTTACAAATCTGTTTGAGTCATGCGGCGATTATTTATTTTGTCCACCTAGAAACTTGTTTGCTAAGGCCTTTTGATGCGTGTGAAATAAAAACTATATTTTAAGTCCTATACTGTTTATTTTGAAGTGTTTTGGATTAATATAAGAGTTGAATGAGTCTGTGTGTATGTGCATTCTGTTGAGAACTATTCTGATATTAATGTTAATATTAATATTATTAATAATTATTGCTTATTTGCAATGCATCTTATTGCACCTAAATTGTTTGTCTGCAGTGCTGTCAGTCCATCCATAAAAAAGTGCCAATTTGTCTTATTTATCATTTATTTATTGCAAATTTTGTGATGAGTAACTTGTTTTATGCCACAAAAATGCAACACAATTTATGGGGATAATATTCTGTCAGAATCATTCATTAAAAGAGGCATCACTCCAGTACAAAATAAAATTCATAAATGTTTATGCTGCAATGCAAAATTTTGTATGACTTAATATAATGTGTTATGAGTGGCAAGCTTTTATGAGGTCCCATATAAATAAAATATGGTTTGATGACTTAAATAATTCAATAAACATAAGCAGTTAAAAGAAATATTCATCACTAGCATGAAATAAGCAATGTAACACTAAAAGAGCAGGCTTAGAACTGTACCCAGATATATAATAGCTGAATTTACTATAAATCATGAGTTCCCCCATTCTAAAATACAAAACTTAATCCGACTTAAAATGTCATACATTCATAAACATTTTTATATAAAAATCTTGTGACATCATCATCGATGACTTTAAAAAGCAGCTTGATCAATAACCCTTCTCTTCCTTGCTTAATAAATAAGAGGTCTGTTTCTTAAAAGGCATTCCATTATGCAAGCATCATATAAGCCTGGTGTAACAAAACTATGCATAGTAATTTGCCATATCCATTTGATTCTTTGTAAGCTGTGTTCATATTTCCGTTTCTCATATCCATTGGAATTTTTTCCAAAAAAAGTAAACTTTTATATATTTTTTTATTTTCCTTTGCAATACATATGCGTACAGAGCTCTACTTTATCTTTTACAGGTTAGAGTGTGGACAATCATTCAAGATTAACCAAAAAAAAAAAAAAAACTCAGTTTGTGCACTGTGCATTTTAAATTATTTATCTTCTAAAATATATCTATACTTTAATCTATTCAGTATATTTTGAAAAATATTGTTAACACAGAAACTGGAAGACATGTATCTGTACTGCCTGTATTCAAATTGTGGATATGTTCTCGTATCCTTCTTGGAATCCCTTAAAATAAAATCTTTTTATCTGATCAAAATAAAGATTTTAAATTCCTTGACCTTGTGTTAACAAATTTGGTCCATTTCTTTCAAATTTGCTGACCTTCTGTTTGCATCATGCTAGAGCTGTTCAGTTCTTTGAAAAGTCTTTACATGTTCTGGAATCTTGTATGTTGTAACATTCTTTAATGAAATTTTTTTTCTCCTGATTTTGTCCTGCATTGGTGACGGGAGTTAATGTTCTCTTCTTTCCATTCATACCTGTTCGGTAACATTAGTCATCAAATCTGTTGGATAGCCTCTTTCTAAAAAGAAAACGTTTTATCTCTTCTACCCTCTAAACGCATGCGTTTTCATCTGCTGTTAATTTTGAAGCCAAAACAAATTAACTTTTTCAACGCATCTTTTTGTGTGCATGGCTGCTAGTTATAAAATTAAGATATTTACTGACAACAGTCTATTTCAGTATAGCTACTATTATCCATGTCTACTTTTTACATTTCAATTTATAAAAATTCACCTTTGTACAGTTTTTCTGAATAGCGAGAAACAACAAATTATGTGAACTGCTAATGGATTAAAAACACATAATTTAGTTTCTGTAGATTTCCAAATCAGTATCCAGCTATCTGTTCTATAAAGAATATATAATATGAAACATCCTTCTGAAGTCAACTCGAGCAGTACTCATTGGAAGCAGAAGATATCAAAAAATGGCATCTTTAGTGACTTAAGGGAGATATTTATCATGAATATACAAATATATCACTGGGTCTTTTAAAGATGCATGAAAGGGAAGGTGATCACAGAAATCAAAATGAAACGGAGAATATTACAATCAAATCAAGAGGAACCTGAGAATATTTCCTCTTTCTTCTATGAAGACCTGTACAATAAATGGGGGTGGGTGATAAATCTAACAACATCTTAGGAGGGACAGAAGGAGTGGCAGTACTGGGATTAAAAAGGGGTTGAATGGAGAGGCACATTAAAATCTTAGTATTTATGGGAAGTGCTGCTGCCATCATGGTGGCCCTGTTAAAGATACACATGATCAGACGTATCTCAATGGAATGCATCAAATGAAGTGATGTTTGGAAAACACTTGGAAGGTCACCCTGTTTGATGCACATGATCAGACATATCTCAGTGGAATGCATCAAATGAAGTGACGTTTGGAAAACATTTGGAAGGTCGCCCTGTTTGATGCACATGATCAGACGTATCTCAATGGAATGCATCAAATGAAGTGACGTTTGGAAAACACTTGGAAGGTCACCCTGTTTGATGCACATGATCAGACGTATCTCAATAGAATGCATTAAATGAAGTGCCGTTTGGAAAACACTTGGAAGGTCACCCTGTTTGATACACATGATCAAATGTATCTCAATGGAGTGCATCAAATGAAGTGACGTTTGGAAAACACTTGGAAGGTCACCCTGTTTGATACACATGATCAAATGTATCTCAATGGAGTGCATCAAATGAAGTGACGTTTGGAAAACACTTGGAAGGTCACCCTGTTTGATACACATGATCAAATGTATCTCAATGGAGTGCATCAAATGAAGTGACATTTGGAAAACACTTGGAAGGTCGCCCTGTTTAATGCACATGATCAGACGTATCTCAATGGAATGCATTAAATGAAGTGATGTTTGGAAAACACTTGGAAGATGACTGAGAGTTAACTTCTAATATGACTCTTTGAGTTGTCAGTTTGCTTCAAAGCCTCCAGTGTTACTCATTGAGTTGTAACTTAGCATTAAACCAAATCAACAAGTTCAAGAGATTAGGAGCCTAAACCAAAGAAAAGAATAAGGTACCTCCATGTGGAGGGGAAAGCCTTCTACTTCACAAAACTTGTTTGCAACAACTCCACAGTCACATAAGCATGAAGTAAAGGGAATTTCTCATATGTGAAGGAATCCCTAGTGAGTACTTAAAATGATAGTGGCAGTAATTTCTGATGGACAATAGTGATACTGTAGTTTAGTGTCAGTAACATTGAATTAATCTAGGAAGAAAATTGTCTAGTAAGCATTTGACAGGTTGTAGGGAGGCATTGAAAGTTATATAAGTACCCAACCGTTGGCATGTTGTTAATGGAAGTGTATTCATGTATCCCCTACAGGTGCTGGGTCTGCCACATTTCCTAGGCATTCTTTGGTATTTATGACACTACAGTGATTGAGGATATGATAAAAAGGGTGGAGACAGAGACAGCATGGGAGGGGGTGAGATGCCTGTGGAAAAAAATCAATGATGGTTAAAGTACTGGAAGTCATACTTATGGAAATGGGGGTATCTGTTATACAGAAAGAAAAGCAAAGTATAGCTGGAGCGACCCCCAAACCAGTGACACTTCAACACAAACGATATTCAAATATGCAGTGAAAATAATGTTATAGAATGGGTACAAACAGGTTTAACGAGGGTCTGATAGAAATTTTAACTCAAATGTCATCAGAACTGAAATATTTGATTGTTCATGGTGTATCCCAAGGCCTCAGTGTTTTAATATTTGATAGCAGTCTGAGACACAAAAGTGATCAAAATGACACATTAAGTTACAAATATTAGGTGGCATAAATGGAGAAGTGTATAGAAAAAGCTGATGGACTTGCAATACACAGGGATATGCTAGAAAAGGAAAACACTTGACTTCCAACTTTACATTGATTCTAGCAACAGAAACAAGGTACTGATTCCCATTAAAAATGCCTGGAATGAGCTATGAGTCAGAACAATGTACCATTGATTTGGGGATCAGGCAATGAAGGCTCTATGGAGATGGTGGTACTGTGTGCCTTCCACATTTTTTACACAAATCAGAAATGGATTACAAATGCTGGAGGTGTAATTCTGTTGAAGCAAATTGGAAGATTTTCTCTGTAGGCATGAGCACAGCAAACACTGAAAATAATTTGTGAAGAATTGAAAGCTATTTTTTGTAAAGTGTCAACTTTCCTTTGCTTATAGATGCAAAGGGTAGGTATCATTCATGGTCTAAATTAGAGATGTAGTGTCTTTGTTCCAGAGAAAATGACTACTAGAAAATAGAAAGGCAAACATTTGATAAGCCTTACTTCAATATGAGAGGTAATGCATATAAATTATGAAGGTTAATTAAATGGTGCAATGTGGATGCTGATGAAAAGGTAAGTTAAAGTACAATCTGGGAAAAGTTTTGAAATGGTACGGTTTATAACTGGATTCATTTTAGATATGTGTGAAAGTTGTTCTTATATATACATGATATTTTTATTGAAGGATCATATGATTTTCTTCTGCATTTTGTCATCGGTTTTATTATATACTGTAGTAACGTAGCCAAATTGCAGGACTAGATGCTTTGTTATTTGGTATGATATCTATAGCACACTGATCAACAGCCAGATAAGCGGTGAGTTTCTATTTGAATGAGGAGTAAACAGCACTAAGGTAGTAACCATGTATGCCACTGTTCCAGTCACTGTCATTGAATGCACTTTGTTTAATTGCTTTTGGATTAAATCCTTCATTGTAATTTACATGACTTTATATGAAAAATAGAAAAGTATATATTACTTGTTACTGCTGTGTATCACTTGGGTCTGATGAAGCTCTGACAAGCAAGAATGCTGTCAGCTGTTGTTTGTAAATTAATAAGCCATGGTTTAAACAAGCAATACCAATTTAAATTGTGTTTCTTATTTTTAATAAGAATGTAAAGTGATCTTTTACAAGGATCTTACAGAAGAAATTATGACAACAGTCTATTTTAGTAATTCATATGCCTTTACTGTTCCTGTGCAAATAGTTTCCCCTTTGTTGTTTATACACACACACACACACACACACATGTGTGTGTGTGTATGTGTGTGTGTGTGTGCATGTGTGTGTGTGTCTATGGTAGTGTTGTCGCCTCACAGTTAGATGCTGTCCGGTTTGATTCTCAGCTAGAGCATCTTCTGCGTGGAGACATGCGTGAATGGGCATACCTTCGTTGAAGGTTGTGCGTCAGGGCTGGCAACTTGGTACGTAAAAATCAACTGCCAATCATTAGCGGACCGGAGTTCCACTGTGGTGACCCTAACCGGGAAAAGCCAAAAGACAAGATATATATAGATATATATATATATATATATATATATATATATATATGTGTGTGTGTCTGGTGCTAGATTAAATAGATGGTGCACTGATACCTAGTAGATCAACACCTTAATATTGAAGTCGCACAATCCTTGGGGAAAGGAAATATTCCCATACCCAAGGACTATCAGTCTTGCACACCTGATGACCATCTCTCTGTGTTGATCAAATGGTGTCAATCTTCTGAGTGTTGGCATTCTGTTGTTTTGACAGGAT